>NW_018743955.1:3967048-4222048 GCF_001683475.1 Chenopodium quinoa
AAGCTAAATTAGATAGAAAATAGATGTGAATGACTTGATTCTCATTGATGCCTTCAACACCAATATATAAAATACAAGGTAACCCTAATATGATGGGATTAGAAAATTAGGAAAATAAGGAAAAATTATCAAAAAGATATTAACTAGCCTTAAAATATTCTAACAAAATATTTCCTCATATATCCCCTCCAATAGAAAACAATTCCGACTAAATTTATTTAAATGGGATTAAAAATAATCACAAAAATGGTATATGTAATAGCCCAGATGAAATAATTTCCAGTTAAATTAATAGTTTGTTGAATTTTAACATTAATTATTGTTAATAATTTGTACACATATATGATTGATTTGGTGTTACATAAATTCTTAAACGAACCTAGTTCACACTAATTTATTGTGGACCACTAATATAAGAGAAACTATAGTTGTTTTATTAATAATAAAAAAAAGGTCACTATATTAAAAATAAGGTCACTATATTGAAATAAAAGTCATTTTGGAAATATATAGGATATAAGAGATTAATTTTTTTAATGAAATATTTTATATATTGGTCAACATAAATAATAAAGGTCACTATGTTAAAATTAGAGTCATAACGTCATATTCAAGTTCACAAAAATATTAAACGCTATACAAGTTTTGATAAAGGTTACTATGTTAAAAATAAGGTTACTATGTTAAAAATAAGGGTCACTATATTCTATATAATGTCAGTTGCGGGTGCATAAACCTCGGTTGCACAATAAAATTATTGTGGACCAGGTCCATATAAGAGTATTTCTTGGTGTTATTATAGCTAAGAATTGGTTAATTTGTTTAAGCAAAAGGGATTATATACTTTCAAATTATTAAATATATATTGCTTGATCTTTTATTGTATTCTGCTTTAATTTATATTACTTTGAACCTTGGTGTAATTTAAGTTCTGTTGGTTTGGTCCAATTTGGCAATTGCCAGCTAAATTTCAAAAATACAACCTGTTATATTTACCCCCTTTTATCTCCTCATTAATTTTTCTAAAGTAAAGTGATGAAAATTATAACTTCACATCTAATAATCAATCAAACATCATTATCTTCTTTCCAATTCTAAATTTTAGAAACGGGTGTTAAAATAAAAACAAATATGAGACAAATTTTTTTTTTTTAAAAAAAAGGTGGGGATCAAACTCTTGACCTCTGCGCTTGGTAGGGGGTTGAGATATGTGTAGTTTGGAAACCATTTGGGACAATCATCGACCGTGTTATAATGTTACAAAAAAATTATTTATGTACATTCCACTCGAAATACATACGA
Source organism: Chenopodium quinoa (assembly GCF_001683475.1). Classification (NCBI taxonomy): domain Eukaryota; kingdom Viridiplantae; phylum Streptophyta; class Magnoliopsida; order Caryophyllales; family Amaranthaceae; genus Chenopodium; species Chenopodium quinoa. The sequence goes on from NW_018743955.1 coordinate 3,968,351, forward strand.
CTATATTTTATGATTTTTTTTAAAACCACATAAGACTATATTTTTATTTTTGTATACCTGAAAAAAATAAAATTTAAAGGAAAAAATGCAAAATTCCTAAACTAATTTCATAAAAGCGAATTAAATTTTTTTTTAAAAAAACCAGTGGTAGGGGGTTGAGATATGTGTAGTTTGGAAACCATTTGGGACAATCATCGACCGTGTTATAATGTTACAAAAGAATTATTTATGCACATTCCACTCGAAATACATACGACTATATTTTATGATTTTTTTTTAAAACCACATAAGACTATATTTTTATTTTTGTATACCTGAAAAAAAATAAAATTTAAAGGAAAAAATGCAAAATTCCTAAACTAATTTCATAAAAGCGAATTAAATTTTTTTAAAAAAAAACCAGTGGGGGGGGATCGAACTCTTGACCTCTGCGCTTGATAGGGGGTTGAGATATGTGTAGTATGGGAACCATTTGGGACAGTCATCGACCGTGTTATAATGTTACAAAAAAAAATTATTTATATACATTTCACTTGAAATACATACGACTATATTTTATGATTTTTTCATAAAAGAATTACATAAAAACAGCAAAAAAAGCAAAATTCCAAAACTAATTTCATAAAAGTGAATAAAAAAAACATGTGGGGGGTATCATCTATAGTGCTGATTTCATGTTAAAAGTGAATAAAAATGCAAAATTCCAAAACTATATTTTTATTTTTGTATTTTTGATCAATTATAACTGATACCGTGAGTATTATCTATAGTGTTGTTTTCATGTTAGTTCATAATTATCAAAATTAACCTCAAATTAGCAAAAAAAAAATAAAAAAAAAAAAAGCAAATGTCTCATATGCGTGTCAAAAAATATCTCGATTTGCGTGCCCTTTGCTTTTTTGTGATAGTAACCGCTCGGTTAAGGTTTTAGGGGTCATTTTGACCTTTTATGGATCTAACTCGAAATTTTCAATAAATTAATGAAAATGTCTCGTTTTACGTGTTATCTAAATTAACCTCATTTATGGTTATTTTCTTTCAATTATAATTGATACTGTGAGTATCATCCATAGTGCTACTTTCATGTTAGTTCATAATTATCCAAATTAACCTCAAAGTAGGAAAAAAAAAAAACAAATTAGCACAAATGTCTCATATGAGTGTAAAAAAATGTCTCATAAGCGTGTCAAAAAATGTCTCTATTTTCAGGGTTTTGCATATATACAAATAGTTTGAATGTTTAATTGGTATGTTTGGTTAGCATTGACTTATTTTTTAAATATGGTCTAATACCTTTGAAACATTTCGAGCAGGTGTATGAATTGGTAGTAAGGAGTTGATTTAAAGATGGGTGATAGTATGGATGATGGAAGTGAATGTAGGGATGTTCATCACACTGTTATTGATCTTAACCGTGATGATGATGACCAACTTTATGATGAATATATGTCTCCCATCAACACAAACAACACATTAGAAGAAGGACGTGAATATGACGATGAGCATGACATTGTTAGTGAAGATGGGTTAGGGGACCGTAACGGTGATCAATTTATGTCTCCCATCAACACAATTGAGACATTACAGACAGTTGTTGGTAGTAACGACGTGAGTATGGTGAATTCTGTTGAACCTCCTAAGGTTGGAATGATTTTTAAGAGTTGGCAAGATGTCGAGTCATAGTATAAAGAATATGCCGAGCAGTAGGGATTTGGGGTGACTAGGGCACAAGGTGTGTATTAGAAAGGTGATGGGAGAGACCGTATTACAACTACATGGAGGTTTGAATGCTGGGGAAGACCAGACATGAGAGCAATAAGGGATGCCAAGAAGAGGGCAAAGGCTATGGATGTATCTGGTTCAGGTGGAGTAGTTGGGGGTCGTGTGTGTGTGGATGAGTTAAACAAATGTAAGCGAAAATCTAAAAAATGTGAGTGTCCAGCAAAGGTATATGCTAGTCTTAATCGTGATGGGGAGTGGGAGATAAAGAAGGTGCATTTGGGACATACGCACAACCCTACACCACGTAAGGCAAAGCTTGTTAAGGAGTATAGAATAAAGAGCATAACATCGAAGGTTAAGAGGAGGTTGATAGACTTTTTCGAAGAAGGTGTGCCCATTTCACAAATTCATGGCTGCTTTGCAACTGAAGTAAAAGGGCTAGATAACCTCCAATTTACTATAAAAGATTTGTCGCATGTCGTATACAAGGAAAGAAGGTTGAAAATGGTTGGGGGTGATGCAGCAGCATTGATGAGTTACTTTAGAAAAATGCAACAAGGGGCAACAACAATTTTTTTTCATTCTGAACGCTTAGACCCAGAGGGCCGGTTGAAAGATGTTATTTGGGTTGATGGGCGTAGTCGGGCCGCATATGAAGAATTTGGTGATGTTGTATGCTTCGATGCTACTTATTTGACAAATGAGTATGAGTTACCATTTGTTAATTTTGTTGGCGTAAACCACCATGGAAAAACTATACTATTGGGATGTGCACTGGTTTCCCATGAGAATTGTGATACATTTAGATGGATATTTGAAAAGTGGTTGTTATGCATGAACAACCAAGCTCCGGGTGCAATTCTGACTGACCAGGCTGCGGCCATAAGGAAGCCCTTAGAGGAGGTTATGCCTTTGACGCGACATAGATGGTGCATTTGGCACATTATGAGGAAAATTCCAGATAAATTAGGGAAATGTCAAAGGTTTGTATTTATATTCTGTTACTCTGTAGTTACCATTTGATTTGACTAGATATTAAAGTATTGGTAAAAGTTATCTTTTTTTTAGGATTATTGATTTGTATAAAAAATTTGTCGCCAATCATGGAATTATTTGTATAATTTCACCGGGAGGGTCTTGAGTACATAAGCTTATGTTGATTACATGAATGAATGTGGGCAATGGTCTTGATTGCGTCCAATTTTATGTTAAGATATGATCGATTTCCTATTATTTGAATAGTTGGCATAAGATAGGAAACTATAAATATTTGACTTAAATGATTGTATATGATTGAGCTTACATGAGCTATAATTTACCTCTTACTTGTTAGATAAATTATAAATTAGTTTGTGGAATAATTCATCTATGCTCTGTGAATATGTTCAGGTACAAAGATTTCAAGGGAGTTTTGAAGGCGACAGTATATGAAAGTTTGACTATTAGTGAGTTCGAGACAAGGTAGGCTTCGCTAATAACTGAATTTTAATTGGAAAAAAAAATGATTGGTTGTCTGGCCTATAGGAGAAGCGACATATGTGGGTTCCGCCATTCATGAGGGACTACTTTTGGGCTAGGATGAACACAACTCAGCGGGTTGAGAGTATAAACATTTTCTTTGACGGTTATGTGAATCGAAAAACCAAACTATTTGAATTTCCTCTAAAGTATGCGAAGGCCATGGATAAGCGTGTGAGAGACGAGACAGCTGCTGATGCAAATCGTGCAAAATATGTAAGGAGGATAGTAACTGGTTTCACTGTTGAGAAGTTTTTTTCAAACTAAGTACGCAGACAACAAGTTTCAAGAGGTGCAAACGGAATGTACTCGAATGATGTATTGTAACTATAAAGAGAATCAAATGTTGGATGAAAATACACTTGAGTATGCAGTTGAAGACCGTCTTTGAATTGTTCCTGAAGGACAGAGTGAAGAAGTCTTAACCAGTCGAAGAAGGTATATGACAGCAACATTTATCAAGGTGACCAAAGAGGTCGACTATCAATGCCATAAATTTGTAACAAATGGAATCATGTGCAACCATATGATGCAAATACTAGAGCACAATCGTGTGATTGATATACCAGACATATATGTTGTTAGTCGATGGCGCAAGGATATTTTTAGGAAACACACTCGAGTCGGGGTTTCATACCATGACCCAAATAAATCTGCCGCTGTAAAAAGGTACAATAAGTTGATGGCTGAGTTCGAAGAGTTATGTGACGAAGCAGCTATGGTGAATGATGATGCTATAGACATTGCCAGAAATGCTATGTCAGATCTGAATTGAAATTGAACAATGCAGGCTTAGGAAATCAGCAGAGAGTATTTCCATGTCATTTCCCGATGAATCTGGCTTAAGAAGGCAAAGCACAAATCAGACACAGGAGAATACAACTGATCTTGATATGGATAATGCAGATTTGTTTCCTCCTAGTGATGTGACAGTGGAAGATCCCATATTAAACAAAAACCTCGTGGTAGGCCAAAGGGGTCTAGAAATAAAACTCTCGCAGAGATGGGTTTCAAGAAACCAGGTAACAATAAGAAGAGTGCAGCAACTGAAAGCAGTGACAAAGTCAAAGAGGGTACAACAAAGAATAAAATCAAAGGGAAGGTGACTAATGAATTAGTGGTCAAAGGGAAGAAATATGGTAGTAAGGATCAATAATGTCAAGTGAAGAAAATTAACACTACCAAAGGGACTACCAAGTGTATGCTCAAAGGAAAGTCAACAGTCAAAGACAAGAATAACACTAACAAAGGGTTTGCCAAGTGTAAGCTGACAGGGAAGTCAACAGTCAAAGACAAGGATAAAAGAGTCAAGGTAATAACAATAAACAATTTATAATTATAGTTTAAAATTATTAATAAATTAATCCATATATTTATGTTACCGTTAACATTGATTTTTGAATTGTAGGTGCATAAGGTTAAATTGCTTGAGTATTTGGTGCCATTAGTAGATCTTACAAAAAAGGTAAAGACAAGAAAAAAAAAATATGGGTTACGATTACGACGTTAAGTAAAAGCCATACGTTTTTTTTTCTTTTTTCTTTTTTTTTTTAAAACCAAAAACAATACGTTTAATGTAACTAACTTCCTACCATTTTTTTTCTATAAAATAAGCGTAAGGGGACTAAAGAGATGAACATTGGTCGTCCTTCAAGTGATGGAGCTAAGAAAAGGCGCACTTAAATTTAAATAATTTGTTGATTGTATGGATCGACTTTTAAATATTATAACTTCCACTTTATCGCAATTTTATTTTGGTTGTATGTCTATGTAATACCATCAGACTTATGGATTTGGATTTGGTATGCTTTGCTTAATATCAGACTTTGGTATGCTTTGCTTAATATCAGGCTTATGGATTTGGATTTGGTATGCTTTGCTTAATATTTTAATAAGTATGTTGAGACTGAAAATAAACACAATAAAAATTGTATGTTTTATAATAATAACTTAATAAAAACCTAAAAATTAGATCAACCAATACTTTAAGATCTTTCTTAAATAAAAAAAATATTGACAGTAAATTAAACAATCTAATGTGATTACCTCTTGCAAAGGTCAAGTAGTTGTTTAGACATTTCATAAATAAATATTTTAGTTTTACTTTTTTTTAGTGGTCAGGTACGTTTTTCAATTTCAAGTACTAGTACATGGTTAATATCACCGGTATTTAATATAAAATTTACTTTTGATCTCTTAGTGACCGAATTTGATTATTCAATCGGTTATAACTTGTTTGTGATTCAATTTGTTTTAGTGTTTTACCCCTATTATTTATTTATTTTGACGGAAAAGTTTTTAACCTTGCTTGGCCATTTTATGTTCGAGGCCTTCACCCAGTGTGGAAGGATACAATAGTTGAGCTTTAAAAAAATTACTGGGATCAAGCCCATAATACGAAAAGCCTTATAGCAGATACATTCCACTAAGGCATTAAAGGAATTAACACCATATAAGTCATATCTTTGTCTACATAGCAAAATATTAGCTACTCACATATATAACTGCTACACATGCTTTTTAAAAGTACGACCTTAATCACCAAAAAAATGTGCAACGTTCATGGCACAGCCATAACCAACCCCACAGTATCACATCAAAGACTCCTGCTGAATATACTTACAAATTGATTTTGAAGCACCATGATCATCCATTCAAGTAAATATGAGGCTGAAAAATGGTGGTTCCATATATATTAGCTCAATGATAGCTTTCTCATTCTCTTCGACATTCTCACCATCAATAAATTTTTGTACTCCTTTCTTTATACTGCAAGAGACAATTTTCTTTTTTGGATTGTACTTTATGTTCATAGTTGCTTGATATGTCTTACTGCCACACAACGTAACTTCGGCGGACTCTCCAATATCCTTAAAATGTTCTCTTGCGAAGGCCAATGGAATGTTTTACACCAAAAAATTAGAAAGAATAAAAACCCACATCATCAATCCGAAGGAGGGTACTGGTGTAACATGATAAATCTTAAATTTACAAGTGCCTCTTAATAAACTTCAACTTACAATAGTGGGTTTGAAGATGTAGCTTGGTATGAACTGGAATCTGAAGGAGAGCATCGGTTCTATAATGTACTGTCTGAGTGCATGAGCCTCATCACCTGTTATGTCGATGTCATTCCGCCATATCCTTACACGATAAGACAATTCCCCCATGTCATACCATTCGAACACAATGAAATCTTCCATTTGCAAGTTGTTCGAGTGCACAAACTCGCTCTATCCATAACTCAAATAGGTTTCTTTAGTCCCATCAGCCCATACAAAATTCTTCAGATTCACCTTGTATGATTTTTTTCTCATTTCCACGTCGAAGAATTAGCACAACCTCCCCCGGTCCTTCACCCAAGTGTTCCACAACTCCTCCACCTCGCGAGTCATTCTGTTTAGAAGAGGCTAAGGACAATAGATTTAAAACAATTACAATGGTTATTAGATTAACATCATATATAAGTCTTGCGATGAAGGGGGTTATATTATATTACTCACCACATTTCGTAATCGTCTATGAGTATCGAGTGTGAATTCAAATCGTGCAGCCGACATTACACTCGCCGGGACAGGGGTAGCGCAACGTATACTAAGTTAAAAAATGAGCCGAGACAATTTAATTAATACAAAATAAAATTTAAAAAGTACATAGAATGTATGTTATTACATTAAAACACAAGTACTTAAAAAAGATTTACAGATGTTCACAACATCGATTCACAATTGCATCAAGACTTACATTCAAGAACAAATCTTTTTCCAAATAAGTAACTAAAGTGTCATTTAACAAACCATCTCCCATGCTATTTGGTGGATTTTGATGAAATAAAGGGCCAAAGGGGGATTTTCATAATTTGGTGGGTTTTGATGGTTGGAAGGATGGTTATACTTCTTTCTTGGGATCTCTTCATTGAATTAGATTTCTGAAATTTGTAGCATTATTATGTTTTATCAGAACATGTATCATTATTATCATATTTGCAAGTTCAATCATCATTACAACTTCAATTGAATTAATAAAAAAATAAAACTTCAACTAGGCAGTAAGGCAGTAGGCAATTAGAACATATAATTCATCAACATAACAATTAACAAATTAAATTCATAAAATCATAAATCAGCAAGTTAAATTCATCAACAATTCAACGTAGCAAATTTGGTCAATTCAATTATTATATAAACAGGCAAATAACAACATTATACTTGATTAATTCAAATCATCAATAGTTCAATTAAATTAATCAATTCAATTATTCAATATTTCAATTCATAATTTCATACTCAAATTCTGACCAACAAAAAATAGAACCTTATTAAAACATTCAAACAAAAGAGAAAGGAAAGAAGGGAACCTTAATTGGAGCCTTGGAGGAGCTGGAGGCCGAGAACGGTGAGCACCCCTGAACACCGTCACTCCGTCAGGTCGACGAGAAGAACTCGAGAAGAACTTGGGTCGTGAGACTTGTGACTCGTTGACTGAGCATTGAGCGGGGAACTTGAGGAGTAGAGAACTTGAGAAGAGGAACTTCAAGTCTTCAACAAAACACAAAGGAGAATAGGAGATGACCATCCATCGCCGGTCGCCGAGTACAATAGGAGGTCGGAGGAAGGAGAAAGGGGCGAAGAGGGGTTTTAGGGTTGTATTTCGTGAAGAAAGAAAAAGCAGATTGCCGTTGAATTTTAAATTGAAAGATATGGTATATACTATATAGTCACATTAATATAAAAATGTTAGTTATATTCCACTATCACATAAATATGTAATAAATTTGTTATTTACCATGTTTCAATTCATAAGCTGATATGCACTAAACCTCACTGCCATAACATTTTGGTACAAATTTTTTTAGTATCATATTGATAGCATTATCATATAATTGACAAATTTTTAACATAAATTTTGGTAAATCGTTAATATTCCACTATCACATTTATAGACCATATTTAGCTTTTCTTTTTTTTTTTTTTTTAATATATCTAACTTATCAGTTATAACCCTAATATACAAAAAATACAAAAGAAACAATAACAAAAAGTTTGTATTTTATACTATTAAATTCGAAATGGCATACATCATGATTAACGATGTCACTTCTCATATAGAAACTTGAAAGATCAAAATTAAGATTGTGAGACTTTGGTACGTTATTGATTAATATAATACAATGTGCTATGAGTAAGATCTTCATAGTGGTAATTTTATATTGATTAAAATATTAATTGAAGGACTTAGGAAAAGAATTGAGTATTTTAATTTTGAGACCACATTAGGAAGAGATTGGATCTTCGTAGTGGTGATTTTATACTCCCTCCGTTTCACTTTGTTAGTTCCATATATAGAATCAATCATAAAAAAATAAGAGAATGAATAATTTTTGGAATCTTACATTTTAGTACAAAAATTGCTTAATTAGTTCTATCTTATTAAATGTTCTAATTTTTTTATTTGGAAAGCATCCATTACAATGATTGCTTAAGGTGAGGAATATCAATCAAATGCCATGGCATCAATCACTAATGGGATTGATGACCAATCAAAATATTTAATTACTGCCATGTCATCAATCCACTAATGGGATTGATGACCAATCAAAATATTTAATTACTGCCATGTCATCAATCCACTAATGGGATTAGAAATTATAAGACCGGATTAGGAAAATAAAATAAAATAAAAAAGGAATAGATTCAATATGGGTAGATCATTTTGAAACGTCCAAAATAGTATATGGGACTATTATTATGAAACGGAGGGAGTATTAATTTTGGGACCACATTAGGAAAAGAATAGAGTATTTTAATAGGTTGATTAAACGACAAGTATACATACTTAAGTTCAATTGAGTAACCCTTGCACGATCGGTTCTTCACTTGACTAAGTTATCCCTGACTGACCAAGTATCCCCTGACCAAGTTATCCCTTAACGACCGAGTAATCCATGACCGACCAAGTAACCCGACCAATTGAGTAACCCCTAATTGACCGATTCTTCAACTAACCAAGTTATCCCTAAATGACCGAGTAACCCAAACCAAGTTATCCCCGAATGACCAAGTAACCCCAGACCAAGTTTCCTCTAACTGAACCAGTAACCCCCTGATCAAGTGAGTAACGAGTAACCCCTGATCATGTGAGTTACCCCTGATTTACCGAGTAACTCATGAACAAGTAACCCCGATCATTCTTTCCCAAAAAAATAAAAAAAAATAAAAAAATGTGGTTAGTCACAGGGTGTAGTAAGCCACACGTGAAAGTTTGCGAGATACAATTATTAAATAATAGATGATTTCATGCGATGACATTATCAATTTATACAAGAATACAACAGAAATTCCCGTGGCATAATTATCGTTATTATTTATATTTTGTATCATACTTCATTTGGACCCTTGGCTAGATGATATTATGCCACGGATTTTGAATTTATGTGGATTAATTCATGACACGGGGTGATAATATTTTGTAGTGACATTTAATTGTAGATTCGTGGCATTTAGTTTGAATAATAGTTAAATTTTTATCGTTGCTATATGAAATTACGCCACAAATTTGGAATTTCCGTGGTTTAATTTGTGGCACAACTGATTATTGATTTTTTTATCGTAGCTATACAAAATTACGCCACAAATTTGGAATTTATGTGGCTTAATTTGTGGCACAAGTGATTATTGATTATTATCGTTTAGCACTTTTCAATAGAATTTGCGCTGTGTTTATATTCTTGTTTTTTTGTTCAAGTTAAGTGACTATAAATTATGTTAATTACAAATTGCATTCATTTTATTTAAAAAATTATAACCTGAAAACATATTTTATTTTTTCTACCTAAGAGCTTATGTGTTTATAATAATTAAGTACTGTACAAAATTAAAAATGTGTACTCATTGATTTTTTTTTTTTTTTTTTTTTTTTGACAACAGTGTACTCATTGTCATGGAGATGTACTATTATGGATCTTTTCATTTCAGGGCCAAAATTATCCGTGATGGCTGGGTGGTGATGTCGGACAATGAGGAGGATGTAGATAATGGTAGAGATGACAACAACTTTGAAATTCCCATTAGTGAGCCACCTGTATTCGATACTCAATTTACAAATGAATACATCAGACTTGGGAGCTTAGACTGGTATGAATTTAAGGGTGTATGCAACCTTTCGAATACATCAAAAATACATCACTTGTTTTATACTCATATTTTTTAATCTCAAACATTATCTCTTACTAATATTATTTTATTGATATTTTATGACAGTATGTCCCCATTGAATTTGCAAGAGAGAACTTGAGTGGCTACCCAGAGTCATTAAAAGTTGATATCCTTGTTGGTAAATCTGGCAACGCCTATCGTGCAAGTATGAAGATCAATTATGATCGAAAAAAAATCATTAAGGAATGTGTAATTAAGGAAGGTATGAATAAGATGGTAATTGTAGAAGGATTTAGGTATGGTCACATCATCAAGTGGAGTTCTTTGGTGATGGTAAAGCACCAATATTCTACATACCCAACATAAATTGAAACTTTTGGTATATCTTGAACATCATAGGCAATGGAAATTTATTGTCTAGTACTAACTCCGGCATGGTTTGTTTCAGTTGTGTTTTTGTTGTTGGATTATTAGAAGATATTCTTAATTTCTCTTATTATTGTATTAAAGGAATTGATTTAGTTTTATTTTGAATTTAAACAAAATTTAATCCTAATCAAGCTTTTCAATCAATATAATTAAAAATATGGATATCACAAATCTATATTCCCATTAAAAATACAATGGCTCATAAAATTAAAGTAAAGATAACCAAATTAGCTAGCTCACTTAATATTTCAAGTATTTTCGTTTATAGAACTTCGTACATTGTATGACTTGTATCCTAAATCCTAATGGTTAACTACTAATGAACTTGTTATTTAAATGGGTCTCATTTATCAATATTGATTTTTTTTTTTTTCCAAATTATGTCAAACTAATAGCTTAAAATTCTAAATTTACAAGCTAAGCAATTCAATAGTTACAACTTAACCGTTGGAAATGCTCTTTATACTTAAGTCAAACAATAAGTACTTGTATTGATCAGATTGTTAATTCAATGGTTTTCATGTGATTATATACTTGATGTCCAAGTTTGGTTATCTTGTGATTATTTACTTTATGTCCAAGTGTAGTTTTGCATGTGATTATAGATTGTATGGACCTTCAATTTCACCAATCATGTGTCATTAGTTAATAGCACAACCTTTCTTGTACTTCACTATTTTAGTCAAAACTTTTCATGCAAGTAGCCTAGCTATATGGTACTTATGCATACTTGTTGACCAAATTTAGGTTTGCATGTGATTATACACTTGATTTCCAAGTTTAGGTTAGCTTGTTATTATTTACTTGATGTCCAAGTGTAGGTTTGCATGTGATTATAAATTGTATGGACCTTCAATTTCACCAATCATGTGTCATTAGTTAATAGCACAACCTTTCTTGTACTTCACTATTTTAGTCAAAACTTTCCATGCAAGTAGCCTAGCTATATGGTACTTATGCATACTTATTTCATAAAATTATTTTATAAAAGTGAATAACAAGAAAAAAAAACATGTGGGGGGGAAGGGGGAATCGAACTCTTCACCTCTGAGCTTGGTAGGGGGTTGAGATATGTGTAGTATGGGAACCATTTAGGACAGTCATCGACCGTGTTACAATGTTACAAATAAAACTATTTATATGCATTCCACTCGAAGTACATACGAGTATATTTTATGAATTTTTTGTTTTTTGAAACCACATAAGACTATATTTTTTATTTTTGTATACTTGAAAAAAATAAATTTAAAAAGAATTACATAAAAATGCAAAATTCTAAAACTAATTTCATAAAAGCGAAAAACAAAAAAAAAACTGGTGGGGGAGGGGGGGGGAATCGAACTCTTGACCTATGTGCTTCGTATGGGGTTGAGATATGTGTAGTATGGGGTCATTTTTGACCTTTTTATGGATCTAAATCGAACTCGAAATTGTCTATAAATTAACGAAAATATCTCGTTATCCAAATTATCCTCATTTATGGTTAATTTAGATTATGTTTGACTTTCTTTTGACTTAATTAGTACCATATAGCTAGGCTACTTGCATGAAAAGTTTTAACTAAAATAGTGAATTACAAGAAAGGTTGTGCTATTAACTAATGAAACATGATTGGTGAAATTGATGGTCCATACAATTTATAATCACATGCAAACCCACACTTGGACAACAAGTAAATAATCACAAGCTAAACTAAACTTGGACATCAAGTGTATAACCACATGCAAACCTAAACTTGGTAAACAAGTATGCATAAGTACCATAGCTAGACTACTTGCATGAAAAGTTTTGACTATAATAGTGAAGTACAAGAAAGGTTGTGCTATTAACTAATGACACATGATTGGTGAAATTGAAAGTCCATACAATTTATAATCACATGTAAACCTACACTTGGACATCAAGTAAATAATCACAAGCTAACCTAAAATTGGACATCAACTATATAATCACATTCAAACCTAAACTTGGTCAACAAGTATTCATAAGTACCATATAGCTAGGCTACTTGCATGAAAAGTTTTGACTAAAATAGTGAAGTACAAGACAGATTCTGCTATTAACTAATGACACATGATTGGTTTTATAAATATTTGATCCCATTTCTAAATTAGGAACAAGTAAACGAAAAAAAAAAACTAAGTATGATAATGTACAAGGAACTCTATAACAAGGTTTTATAAATAGAAAAAATTGTCAAAAATAATACAAACTTTGAGCAATCCACCAATAACAAGTCAAGCTTTTAATTATTTTTGAATAATACAAACTTTGAGGGGTATCCAATTTAAACAAGTTAAAACCGTTTAATTATCTCATGAACAAGATATATGGAACACGTAACATTGTACTATTTTTAAAAACTATTAAACAATTTTATAAGATAAATAGAAAAAATTAACCAGCTAAATAAGTTGTAAGTAAAATAACTTGTTTAAAGCGGATATCCCTTAAAGTTTATATTATTTAGAAATATTTAAAAGATTGACTTGTTTTTAGCGGACTGCTCAAAATTTGTGTTATTTTTTGACAATTTTTCCTTATAAATATTTGCATGTCTTTCAAAAGCTGTGAAATGATTTTAAACAAGGTGACATCACTATTTAAGTCAATATTGTTAATGCAAGTTTAAGTAAATATTTTGGATATTCAAATTGCCATTCCTTGTCAAATAATCTAATATATAGGATGTAAAGATCGATAACATTACAACATTCCCTTTAGAAAAAAAAAACATTACAACATTGCAATAATATTAAAATTTAAAATATAACTAAAAGCTTTTTTTTTTTTATAAGGCTACATAACTATTTTTAAATTGTTGAAGACTTTGGTTCCTCTTTGTAGACACCCATTTGTGTCTCCCCAAAACCAAACCCTGTGATGAGTACCTTTCACGTCGAATCATAATCGAATGAAGTGAAAGTGTGGAAAGTCTACTGTTGCGGCTAGTTTTATTTCTTTTCTTTCTCTCTGTTTTTGAAAACCTATTTTTAGAAAACAGCCAATCCAGTTTGGTTAGTTCCATGGAAAGGGTCCAATTATAGTGTAGTTGGGTCGGGTTCGAAAAGAGCTTTCCAACGATATATTATAAGCCCAATTCCGATGAATAATGAGGAAGTTATGACCAAATTACTAAACTGGGCCCGGTTTGATCTTTATATGCGGCCCAATGATCTAGAGGAGGGCCTAATATAGATTTATCATTCCTAATGCAATTAGAATTGATTTTAGTTTTCTAGATTCTTCTAGAAGGTTCTTTCATTCCTAATTTAATTAGCATTGATAAATTGACTTTGGTTGACTTTTTAGAGTTTTAATCAGAATAAAAAAAAGTGTTTTTAAGGAAAATACGATTTTGCCTTTCTGTATGACTAAATTTTATCAAAATAAAGAAAACGCGTGAAGCTGATTTCTAGCGCCTGACGACAGGATTAGCGCCTGGCACTAAGGCTTGGTGTCTGGCGTTAGCCTTAGCGTCTGGCGCTAATGTCCAGCGACTGGCGCTAGCATTAGTGGAGGTTTAATCTATGCCCGTGGAGCAAGTAGAAGAATCACGTTTGGGGTTCTTTGTCTTCCGTTTTTTTCTTGCTCGATTGGTAGTGGATTCACGCTTCAAAGTTATCATCAATTGTTCTTTATGTTTTATGCATTGATCTTGGTGTTTAGATGCTTATGAATATGATTCAGCAATTTCGCTTATAATATCTAAAATCCAACAGTTATCATGATGGCGGTAATACTTTGGATATTCCTAAAAATGAGTTTTATTGAAGGTAGTTTACAGAAAGGCAATTTCTGGGGTATTACAAAGATAGGCTTTAAAAACAGTATAAGTTACGGAATCATTCCCAGAAATAATGAGATCATCAACATAAACTAAGACGTTTATTTAAACATTAGTCTTAGTATAGTATATGTAAATAGTGAATAATCAGAGTAAGATTATAGATAACCGTACTGTTTTAAAGCTGTAGTACGTTTTACAAACCAACATTAGGGAGCTTGTTTCAATTCGTACAAAGACTTGCGCAATCCGCAAACCAAAGTAGGATCTGAGCTTTCAAACCCGGGTGGAAGTTTCATGTAAACCTCCTCACTTAAGTCACCATGTAAAAATGCGTTGTGAACATCTATCTGATGTAGCTCCCAATTTTTAGAGCCTGTAGTAGCAAGAACAGTGCGAACCGTTGTCATTTTGGCCACCAGAGCAAATGTCTCATCATAGTCAATGCATGGTTTTTGATGATTGCCAAACACAACCTAGCGAGATTTGAGGCGTTCTGCCTCTCCATTAGACAAAAATTTGGTCTTGTAAACCTATTGACTGCTTAGAGCTTTCTTGTCAAGAGGAAGACGCTCTAAGATCCATGTCCCATTATCTTCTAGAGCCCGAATTTCTTCTTTCATAGACTGTCGGCACTCATCATGCTTCATAGCATCCTTAAAGGATCTCGGGTCGGTGCTTTGAACAACTGATGTAATAAATTTTTGATACTTCACTGAAAAAGTGTTACAATTTATATAATGTGCTAAGGGATATGGAGTACCTGGAGACTGATTGGAAGTACGACGCAGACTCTTAGCAACAACCGTTTGTGTAATATAGTCGTGTAGCAAAATCGAAGGGTATTTTTCCCTAGAACCACGACCTAAGTCACCGTGTGGCTGCTTTGCCACGGGGTCAGCCTGCTGGTGGGTTGTGACTTTCTCGGGCTGCTAGTGTATGGCAGTGGCAGCATCAGCTAGCTGCTACTCGGACTATAGTGGCTAGGCAGAAGTAGCCTCAACTAGCTTCTGCTCTGACTGCGAGCGCTGGGCATGGGAAGCTCCTACCTACTGTTGCTCGTGTTGATGTTGTTGTTGAGCATCAACAGGGGCTGGGACAGTAGGCTCTGCAGCCTCCTTGCGGTCAGCAGCATTATGCCGCAAGGTGGTTGCAGAGTTGGTTGTTGCCTTTATTTCCACCGTAGTGGTTGTGTCCAAAATATCTTGCGCACCAATTTCATCATAACTGAAATCAAAATCAGCAAAATCAATGTGAATATCATTCTCTATGTCATCAGAATTTGCCCCCATATTAACATGAACCGGACTACCAAAAGGAAACATATCTTCAACAAATTTCACATCACGATAGACAAAAAATTCCTTTGTTTCAAGATCAAAAAGCTTCCATCCTTTCTTCCCAAAAGGATACCCAACCCACAAATACACATTTACGACTCCTACTATGAGCTTATCTCTGTTGGTTTCTTGATTGTGAGAAAAACACAAGCAAACAAAAGTTCAAATAGCATCAAAGGAGGGTGATTTATTAAAAAAAAAAAAAAGCATTTCAAAAGGGGTTTTGTTTTGTAAAATAGGAGTAGGAGTTCGATTAATCAAATGAGCCTAAGCTAAAACACACTCTCCCCAAAACTAAATGGGTAATTTGGCTTGGAATCTCAAGGCTCTAGCAACATTAAGAATGTGTTTGTGTTTTCTCTCTACCCTCCCGTTTTATTGAGGAGTCCCTACACACGAGGTTTGTAAGAGACTACCAGTTGCAACAAAATATTCTTTTAAACAATTTAATTCGGTTCCATTATCACTTTGCACAATTTTATATGTTTGATCAAATTGTCTATCAAGCATAGCAACAAACACCATAAACATTTGAAAAACTTATGTCTTACCAATCAACAAAAAAATCCAAACAACTCTTGAATAATCATCAACAATATTTTAAAAAAATAACGAGCTCTACACGATAAAACATGTCTATACAGACCCCATAAATCACAATATATTTTTTGAAAAATTCTAGAAGCTTTATCATCACTTAAAGGAAATTCGTCTCTAACTTGTCATGGGTCTCGAAATCCTTCACAAAACTTCTGTAATAGCTTACCAAATCCAAGAAACACTAATATCTGACACGCTTTTTTAGGGTTGGCATTTACTACTAGCTCGAATCTTAGCTAGATCAACTGAAACTCCCTCCTTGGAAATCACATGGTCCAAAAAATGCCACTTCCCCCAACAAAAATTCACACTTCGACAACTTAACATATAGTTGATGCTCTCTCAAAAGTTACAACACTTTTTTCAAATGGTCCTCATGCTCCTTTTTATTCTTTGAATAATGAAAAATCATCAATAAACACTAGGGGTGTTCAGATCCGGGTTCTCGAAGGGGTGTTCAGATCCAGGTACCCGAAACTCCGGGTACCCGGATCATCAGGTAGTTTGAACCAAGCCCATGTCCCGACCTGAGAAAATCGAGTACCCGGGTTTCGGGTACACGAAATTCTTGGGTTGGGACATAGGGTATCCGGGTATACTATTTTCCATTTTTTAAAACAAAAATTCATTTTTTTAGTAAAAGTATTAAAACAAAATTACTAAATTAATTTTTCCACTATAAACAACAATTATTAACAATTATATCGCACAATGTCTCAAAAAAAAAAAAAAAAAAAAAAAAAAAAAAAACCTATCATAATATGCTAGTGCTACTGTATAATTCAGAAAAAAAAATCCTAAAATAAGAATCGAAGCATGTTCATAATATTGAACTTTTTAAAGTAGGCAAAACACCATTAACAACTACAATTTAACAACATATTTCAAATCCAATCTGAATCCGGATCTTATCAACGCTAGTCGCTTCTCCGTCCATTGTGTCTGCTTACCTTGGACTCTCTGCCGCAATCGTAGATCTCTCACCCATCGCGGTTCTTTGCTTGTTGAAGGCTTTCTTTTACAAATTATGCCTTATTCTCTTAATTTTGGCTGTTAATTAGAGAAAAAGAGATGTAGAAAGAGGAAGAAGGATTGAAGGTGTGATTGAACTGAGGAAGTGAAGAATCCGTGAGACCGTGACAAAGAGATAACAAAGAAGGAATGAGTAGCTACTATTTTTTCTGAGGAGGTGAGAAAAATAAAAACCTATGTGCCTAGGTGAGTAAGTGGGATGGGCTCAGTTCAACTAAAGGAGGGTTTTTCTTTTTATGTTTTAATTTATTATCAAGTACCCGCAAAAAATAAATTGTGGCCCATGACCCGACTCGCGAACTGGCTATTTTGTCGGATCGGGTACTCGTCCCAAAAAAAAAGGAAAAATTTATCAATTACCTGTAGACACCCAAATGTGTCTCCCCAAAACCAAACACAGTGATGAGTATCTTTCACGTCAAATCATAATCGAATGAAGCGAAAGTGTGGAAAGTCTAGTGTTGCAGATAGTTTTAATTTCTTTTCTCTTCTCTTTGTTTTTGAAAACTTATTTTTAAGAAAACAGCCAATCTAGTTTGGTAGGTCCATGATATGGGTCCAATGGTAGTACAGTTGGATGGGGCTTGACAAGAGCTTTCCAACGATATATTATAAGCCCAATTCCGATGAAAATTGAGGAAGTAATAACCAAATTACTAAATTGGGTCCGGTTTGAGCTTTATATACGGCCAAATGATCTAGGGGAGGGCCTAGTATGATTTATCATTCCTAATGCAATTAGGAATGGTTTTAGTCTTCTAAATTCTTCTAGAAGGTTCTTTGCATTCCTAATTCAATTAGCATTGATAAATCGACTTTTGTTGACTTTTCAGAGTTTTAATTAAAATCAAAGAGCATTTTTGAGGAAAAATACGATTTTATCCTCCTGTACGGCAATTTTTATCTGATTTTAAGAAAACGCGTAAAATTCCAGATCAGCGCCAAACGCCAGCTGTAGCGCCTGGCGCCAGCATTGGTGGCGCCAACAGCCAGCGTTGGCGCTGGTTCTGTTTTTTGTGCGCCAATGCTCTGTTTTGTAATTTTATCTTTTTGGCTGATTTTCTCTATAAATAACGTCATAAAAACTCCGTTTTCATTCACCTACAACCAGTTTTCACCTACAATCACCAATTCTCTCTATTTTCATCAACTCTCATCAAGATTTCCTTGATTACTCTCTCTCTCTATTTTTCTAAACTAGCTTTTTACATACAAAATTCCGTATTCATTAGATCTAGATACACCTAGCCATATTCGAAGTTACCTTTTCCCTAGACGTGAAAGGTTTAATTTCTGAGGGTTTGGTCCAAAATCTCACTTTCAATTATTTAATTTAGTTTTGATTATTATTTTCCTTGAAGTTACTAACATGTGTATTTTGTTATTAGAAAGAGGTACGAGGCATCAAAGTAAGTGCTTTAATGGTTTTTATTGATGTTATGATGTAGAGTTCATGCTTAGGTTGTTATTATGATTCCTAGTATCATGTCTAGGGTAATTTTAATATCAGATATGATTGTTACGATACCTTTTATGTTTTTCATAATATTTATGATTGTTAGTATCATGTTAGGGTTAAAGATTTAATCTTTATTGCTTAGTGACATGCTAGGGTTTGTTATTAATCTTGTTATTATCATGCCTAGGACCTTGCTATTATTATTATGCTTTAACATGATTTATGATTATAAATTATGATTATGGTTATTATGATTATGATTATTATGGTTATTATTATGATGATTATTATTATGATTATTGTTTTGATGATTATGAATGTTATAATTATGATGATTATTATTATGTTGCTTGATACTTATTTATTTTTATTGCTTGATCACGCCTTTATGCATGTTTAAAGGGAATTTGTACTTGTAATCACGCTTAATAAGATATTTCATAATCTTGTTTAGGGTTAATTTGATTATAATTTCAAGTGATC
Organism: Chenopodium quinoa; assembly: GCF_001683475.1. Classification (NCBI taxonomy): domain Eukaryota; kingdom Viridiplantae; phylum Streptophyta; class Magnoliopsida; order Caryophyllales; family Amaranthaceae; genus Chenopodium; species Chenopodium quinoa. The sequence continues at coordinate 3,987,875 of NW_018743955.1, forward strand.
GCCAATAATAGATTTATTTGTGCATTAAATTCAACCAACATAGATAAACAGGTTTAGGGTTAATACTATTGATTGCATGTTAGTCAGAAAGCTCACATGAATACGATCAGAATAAAGTAGAGGCCTATTATTAGGGCAGGTTCAATCTCTTTTAGGTTGGATTTGTACCTTCATCCCCGAACCCTTATTTGGTTCAAGGCCTTATGGAGTTGACGATCTCTTGGATCGTTAAGGGGTGTAACCTTCACCCTGTGAATGGTTTACAAGTTCCTAAAACTTGTTGGCGACTCTTTTGCTCTATCTTCTTCCCTTTTGGACGCCAATGTACTTTAGTGTATGATCACAGTGGGGTTCAACCAAGGGGATAAACGCTTGAAATTTATTCCCCACAGTTTTTGGCGACTTCGCTGGGGAGGATTTCTATCTTAATTCCTGAATTTGTTTCGGCAATGATTTAGAATGAGTGGATGAGACTCGAAACGTTCTAAGTATTTCATGTGCGTAATTTTGATTAACATTATTGTAATATGCATAAAAAAAAAGATCTCATTGAAAATACTATCCGTAATGAGTTAAAAACATAGGATTTTACACGTAGGAAATTTGAGAAATATCTTTCACAACTAGGACCGAAATAACACTGCGAAACTGGAAAATTTTATCGAGCACAGAAAGCTGCTAAGGCATGTAGGGATTAGCGCCAGGGGCCAGATCATTGGCACCAGACTTTTAACTGTAGCGCCAGACGCCAGCATTGGTGCCAGGCGCTATAGGTAAAAACTGGCGCCAGTCTCTATTTGCTAGCGCCAAATTCCTCCAATACCGAGCCAGAAATATGCGTTCTAATTTCTACCATTTTTTCGTATTGCTTGCTTGATCCTACTTCCTGATTGAGTTTTTCTCACTATTCTGAAACCAATATGTGTTCTACATATGGACATAACCCTCTGGGAATTCATGCTCCATCTACCTGATTGAATGCTCTGTGCAACAAAGGGTACATCCGAGAATGTTGAATTCACCAAACCATGGAAGCGAGTTTTTTCTAAAACTCGTGGTGTCCCATCCACTCGCGCCAACCCTTCACGGTTAGGCTTCCGCGCGGTGCATTCGGACAATTAACCATGGACCCTCTATTGACTAAACCATATCCCGAACTTTAGAGAACTAAAGCCATGGTTAGGTTGCAAACTCATTGCATCATATTGTGCCTACTTGACTAATTGTGCATTATTTGTTGTGCATATATTCTATATTTCTCTTAACCGTTTGTTTAACTTGTGTTGAAATTAAATAAATTAATGACTTAAAGAACTTTGCCTAATTAATTAATTTATTAATTAATTTGAGTAAATAAAGTCTAATATGTTAATCAGAATTGACCTAGTACGACTTTAGGAATACCCTTGTTGATTAATAACACTGAAAACAGTCCCAGATTGAAGCTCCAGCATTGGCGCCAAGGTCTGGACTGTAGCGCCACTCTGTGGAGTGTGGCGCCTCGCGACAACTCTGTCGTCTGGCGCTACACTGCACAGTGCGGTGCCAGTCCTGTCGTTTTTTCGACAGTTCAGATTATTAATTGAGTCATCACCTAGTGTCTAATTAGCCAGTTTGCTAATTAATTCGGTTAATTTTCGCTGTCAATAGTACTTGGTCGAGTCATTAATTGAGTCTAGTCACATAGTCTAGCCACATGGTCATGACACGAGTCTTAACATATCACCTACACTCACTAGTCCTAGCACACACTTTGAGTACATCACCATGACCATGTCTTAGGTTCATGCATGAGTCGGTCTTTCCGTCATTTGAGTTGGGGGGTACACTCTATTCCTAATTCTTCATATCCCTCCATCTAAATCTTCTTTCACATTCTATTCCAATATTTCTTTACTTCCTCCATCCATTGCATGTTGAATAAAGTTTGAGTCAAATAATTAACAATAAATATCCCCAAATTCCTTTTCCACAGTACTTGGTCGAGGAGAGAAGGGCGATTAATCAAGGATAATCTCTTTGTTGAAGTCTTACTTTTTGATAAACCGATTCATCAAAAGAGGAAAGCTAAAAAGGTAATGGCAAGTCAAGAAGAAGTCAATGAGCTTAGGAACCAATTGGTTACCGTGACTGAGACACTGAAGCTACTCACACTCAAGATCGATGATCCCGTGAAGCAACAACAAATGACCCTCATGCAAGAGAGTCTGAGCAAGCTATCTAGTGACAATAAATTTCAGGGCATGAGTTCACAAGGGGTCTCGCTGGACAAGGAACTTCTTCCGCATAAGTTCAACGCCACTGACATCCCTAAATTTAAGGCAACAGATAACCCTCACTTCCATCTAAGAGCTTTTGAAATTATAATGAGCATTAAGTGTATCGATAAGAAGGTTTTCCCCTCTCTGTTCCCACTATCTCTCGAAACCGTTTGTCAAATTCACAATGGTTCTTTTCTCTCAAGAAAGAAAAAACCTCTTCTTGGGAGTCGATAACAAACGCTTTCATAGATAGATATAAGTGCAACATCCAAGACGAAACAGACCACAGACAACTTGAGATGCTAAGACAAAAAGAGAATGAAGGCTTCACGTCTTTCTTCAATAAATGGAGGGAAACTTCCGCTAATATGGTCAAGGCTCCTACCAAAAAAGAATCTGTGAGGATGTTTATCAAGAATCTCCAAGAAAAGTATTCAAGGTACTTAAAGTACCAACACAATTTAAATACTTTCAAGGTTGTCTATAATATAGGCATTGACATTGAAGATGACCTTCTGAAAGATAATGGTGCGAGACGAAAGAAGAGCGACCATCCTTCTTCTTCCTATCCCATTAATGAGGTACATGCCACGAACACCTCTAAACCACGAATCCAAAGATCAAAGAGGGTGTTCACTCCACTTGGTATGAGTTATGAAACAGCTTTCGAGAAGTTACACCACAAAGGACTAGTCATGCCCATAGGGCCCATCAAAGATCCAGTTCCAGAAGCCAGGCCACCTAAGTGGGACCCTAATAAGCACTGCAAATATCACCAAGGAAAGGGTCACGACACTGAGGAGTGTTGGAAACTCAAAGAAGCTATTCAAGATCTGATCGATAATAATGAAACTTCCGAGATTCTAGCCATCAAAGATGACCAAGCATCCTTCGATCCATCACTTCTTATCACACCTGTAGGAGAGCCCATGATCGAGACAGCTTATATGACCACTCTCGATGAGGTGGCCATGATTGGGGAGGATGAAAGTCTTTTCTTAGATAATACCAGAGAAGACTCGTCAAGTCTAAAAGAAGACGTTCGAAAATTATAAGATGTCGTTGCCATGCTCTTGAATGTGGTAGAAGGATTAGCAAATCGGGTAATGGCCATCGAACAAAATTCTCGCCAAGGGTTTAATGAAGAACTCAATGCTCCTAAGCCACGGGCAAAACGGACCATTGAATACACACAAATAGGAATGACTTACAATGAAGCTTTTGACTGTCTTCACGATCAAGGTCAAGACCCTTCACCTGAAAAACGTTTTCCCAATTGCGATCCGAATTCCTATTGTCGATACCATAGAGGTCGCGGTCACACTATCGAAAAGTGTCTCACCCTCAAGGATCGTGTTCAAGACTTCATTGATTCAAATCTCCTTCATGTTCCTCCGCGCGACAAGAAGGCCAAGATTAGTAACGATAGTAACAGTGGCTGTAAAGGGAAGAAGAACGACTATCCTTCTTCTTCGGGAAACACCTACTCTAGTAATAGTGTTGGTACTTTCGACCTTAGTGAGATCCTAGCCATGGGTAATCGAAAGCAACCAAAAAGGGAATTCACCCCTATTGGAATTAGCTACGATAATGCTTTCGATCGACTCCATGCCAAGGGACTCATTACTCCTATTGGACCTATTCAAGATCCCCCACTTGAGAAGAGATTGCCTAGTTGGAACCCAAATGTACGCTGCAAATACCATCAAGGTAGGGGTCATACTACTGAGAGTTGTTGGAAACTAAAGGAAGCAATCCAATATTTGATCGACAATAACGGGCTTCCAGTACCTCCAGTCGGCAAAAACACCAAGTGATGATGAGCCAAGGGACAGGAAGAAAGCTTCAACGACAAGATTTCATGATCTTTTTTCTATTTTTTATTCACCTTTTCCCTAATAAGTCTAGCATAGGCACCTTTCTAGATTTATTTTGTAGGGTCATTATTTCTTTTCCTTAAATAAAATGAGCATTTTATTCTCTACATATGATCATCACATTGCATTGCATAAAAAAAAATATAAAAAAAAAAAATCCATGTTGAATTAAGCACAAGGTATACCAATGATTTGAGGCACCCCTTGTAGCCACATCATATTACCTTTCACCCTTCTAATTTGCAATCCTTTTTTCATAAACCACTTTGAGCCTCGTCTAACAACAAACCTTTCTTTTTTCAACCCACATCTACCTAACTTTGGGATGGGATGGTGTGCAACTTATGAAATTCTAAAAAGCTTGAGTGATTTTAAAAGAAAGCAATAGCAAAAAATAAAAGCACAAAATAAATAAAAGTGTACAAAAGGGTAAGTGTTCCAATGTCTTTGATATGAAAATATCTTCGATAAGAACACGTCTCAGATTGCGTCTCTTATCGAGTGCTCGGTATCGTGCCTGAGAAACATGAATGCCAAGTGAGTGATAGACCGCATGATCGGGATTGTCCACATGTATGAAAATAAAATAAATAAAGCAAAAAAAGTGAGCTAAAAAAAAAGAGTAGAAACTCAAGCATAAAAATATAAAGATTCAAAAGCGAGGTTGCACACCTTGGGGGGCTTATCTAGGGTTTTTGAGCCTTTATCCCCTTCTTCTTCAACCTTTAGCCTAACCACATTACAACCCTTAAAAAGACCTTTTTGAGGTACACACACACTTGTGCGAGGTTCGGCTAGAGCTACGTTCGGCCTGATTCCTAACGGATACGTAGGCAACCTCACATCGAGGTGCGTCCGTAATAAACATGCATTCATATTTACATTCATAATTGATCATATCAAGGGATATCCTATGCTCATCCCTGTTCATGTAGAGCTAGACTTGGGGGCTTGATCCCTACATCATTAGCTTACCTAGCCTAAGAGTCACCGTCATTTGACTCTTCTAAAAATAATATTTTCTCCACACACTTAGCCCTTGCGGCCTAACTTTAGTGTCACTTTCACACACTGCACAGATACATGACCAAATATACTTCCCTTAGGAACCCTTTGTCATGGAATCTTAACACAACGCTGAAGCATGCTTCGTCAAAATCGCTCATACTCATCATCGCATCACGAAGTATGAAGTGCTTAGCCTCCGTGCCTTAGTTACCCAAATACTTTCATCATTGAGTCAACAATTGAGATAGTCTAGGATGGATTAATCCTTACACCTTGAAAGATAGTATCAAACAACATTTGACTAAGCTCATTCAACATGCATCTTCACACTTCGATTCTTTTTTCGCGTCTTTCTTTTTTGGGAGAAAGTCGGTACCCTCCACACAAAAATGACGGAAATTTTTTGCTTTTTTGCATTTTCGAGTCGCACAATCATAATACAATGCACACACGGGTCACGAGTCACACGTGTTATTTCGCTTCGAGTCGAGTCAACCTCGAGTCAATCATATCGAGTCAAGTTTATACCTTGAGTCGTGTTAAGTCAATATGTCAAGCGACGTTAAACCTTAGGTCATCCCTAAGATAATTAAAGAGATTGGCAAAGTTCTATAGTCAAAATAAATACAGGTGCAGCAGAATAGGGAGGAACCTACTCCAATTCCTGGCGCCAGAGATATCTCAGCAACGACAGAGCTTGAAGCCTCTCAGAAAGGTGATTTCGACCTCATAAAGCAATTTCGGGTTCCTTGGTACGCCAATTAGCCCCTATAAGCAATTTTCCATGATTAAGTAGTCAGTTTGATTACAATCACAATAAGTGGTCGACCTGATGAAAGATCGTCTCACTTAGCTTAAAGCGCCTAAGAATTGGCTCATCACGGAAACACCGACATACTGGTTTTAGCGGAAGCAAAGTTCAGGCGAGCTTTAGAGATCGACAAACGTTGGTCTTCGGAAATTTTTGTTTAGAATATTATCGCAACAAACGTTCAAGTACCGAAGCTCTATTGTTCAGAAACGCGTGAACATCTCCATCAAAGCTCTTTGCTCCAGAGACGCGTGGGCATATCATTCAAGCTCTTTTGTTCAGTGACGCGTGGACATTTCTATCAAAGCTCTATTGTTCAGAGACGCGTGGACGTATTATCAAAGATCTTTTGTTCAGAGACGCGTGAACATTTCTTCCATCAAGCTCTTTGCTACAGAGACGCGTGGGCATATAATTCAAGCTCTTTTGTTCAGAGACGCGTGAACATTTCCATCAAGCTCTTTTGCTCCAGAGACGCGTGGGCATACCATTCAAAAGCTCTTTTGTTCGGAGACGCGTGGACATATCATCAAAGATCTCCTATTTTCAAGCTCTTTCGCTCAGAGACGCGTGGGCATCCTATTATAAAACTCTTTGTTCAGAGACGCGTGAACATATAAAAAAGAAGCTCTTTGTTCAAAGACGGGTGAACATCGAAACAACAAGGTGGCGTTCCCTAGATGGTGGAGAGTTGTCACAAACAACTGAGGATTGTTTCAAGAGAAGCAATCTTCGATAGTATTCCCTTGGACGTGAAATATTATCATAGCGGAGGAGGATTGTTTCAGGCGAAGCAATCTTCTAATTTGGAAGCAGTTACAGGTGTAGCGGTTTTCAAGCAGGATGGCATTCTTTAGCTTGTAGGAGGTCATCAAAACAACAGAAAAGCAGCAGCAAATCGGTTACTTTCAGAGACGTGTGCTCGACGGTGCAAGATACGCGTTTCTTAACTCTTTTATCTGTTTAACTAACGCTAGTTTGCAGGTATCGGCGTTACAAGAATGATTTAGGATCGCATAACGTTCTGAATCATTCTCCGTCCCTATCGATACTTTGAGTTTTGTTTTCAAAACTTGCGTTTCTCCAAACTCAGTCAAAGTGGGGGCTTCTGTAGACACCCAAATGTGTCTCCCCAAAATCAAACCCAGTGATGAGTACCTTTCACGTTGAATCATAATCGAATGAAGCAAAAGTGTGGAAAGTCTAGTGTTGCGGATATTTTTAATTTCTTTTCTCTTCTCTCTGTTTTTGAAAAATTATTTTAAGAAAACAGCCTATCCATTTTGGTTGGTCCATGATATAGGTCCAATAGTAGAATAGTTAGATGGGGCTTGACAAGAGCTTTCCAACGATATATTATAAGCCCAATTCCGATAAATATTGAGGAAGTTATGGCCAAATTACTAAACTGGGCCCGGTTTGAGCTTTATATGCGGCCCAATGATCTAGGGGAGGGCCTAGTATGATTTATCATTCCTAATGCAATTAGGAATGGTTTTAGTTTTCTAGATTCTTCTAGAAGGTTCTTTTCATTCCTAATTCAATTAGCATTGATAAATTGACTTTTGTTGACTTTTCAGAGTTTTAATTAAAATCAAAGAGCATTTTTGAGGAAAAATACGATATTATCCTCCTGTACGGCAATTTTTATCTGATTTTAAGAAAACGCGTAAAATTCCAGATCAGCGCCAAACGCCAGCTGTAGCGCCTGGCGCTACGTTTGGCGCCTAGCGCCAGCGTTGGCGCCTGGCGCCAACAGCCAGCGTTGGCGCTGGTTCTGTTTTTTGTGCGCCAATGCTCTGTTTTGTAATTTTATTTTTTTGGCTAATTTTCTCTATAAATAACGTCGTAAAAACTCCGTTTTCATTCACCTACAACCAGTTTTCACCTACAATCACCAATTCTCTCTATTTTCATCAACTCTCATCAAGATTTCCTTGATTACTCTCTCTCTCTCTCTTTTTCTAAACTAGCTTTTTACATACAAAATTCCGCATTCATTAGATCTAGATACACCTAGCCATATTCGAAGTTGTCTTTTCCCTAGACGTGAAAGGTTTAATTTATGAGGGTTTGGTCCAAAATCTCACTTTCAATTATTTAATTTAGTTGTTTTGATTATTATTTTCCTTGAAGTTACTAACGTGTGTATTTTGTTATTAGAAAGAGGTACGAGGCATCAAAATAAGAGCTTTAATGGTTTTTATTGATGTTATGATGTAGAGTTCATGCTTAGGTTGTTATTATGATTCCTAGTATCATGTCTAGGTAATTTTAATATCAAATATGATTGTTACGATGCCTTTTATGTTTTTCATAATATTTATGATTGTTAGTATCATGTTAGGGTTAAAGATTTGATCTTTATTGCTTAGTGACATGCTAGGGTTTGTTATTAATCTTGTTATTATCATGCCTAGGATCTTGCTATTATTATTATGCTTTAACATGATTTATGATTATTAATTATGATTATGGTTATTATGATTATGATTATTATGGTTATTACTATGATGATTATTATTATGATTATTGTTTTGATGATTATGAATGTTATAATTATGATGATTATTATTATGTTGCTTGATGCTTATTTATTGTTATAGCTTGATCACGCCTTTATGCATGTTTAAAGGGAATTTGTACTTGTAATCACGCTTAATAAGATATTTAATAATCTTGTTTAGGGTTAATTTGATTATAATTTCAAGTGATCGCCAATATAGATTTATTTGTGCATTAAATTCAACCAACATAGATAAACAGGTTTAGGGTTAATACTATTGATTGCATGTTAGTCAGAAAGCACACATGAATACGATCAGAATAAAGTAGAGGCCTATTATTAGGGCAGGTTCAATCTCTTTTAGGTTGGATTTGTACCTTCATCCCCAAACCCTTATTTGGTTCAAGGCCTTATGGAGTTGACGATCTCTTGGATCGTTAAGGGGTGTAACCTTCACCCTGTGAATGGTTTACAAGTTCCTAAAACTTGTTGGCGACTCTTTTGCTCTATCTTCTTCCCTTTTTGATGCCACCGTACTTTAGTGTATGATCACAGTGGGGTTCAAGCAAGGGGATTAACGCTTGAAATTTATTCCCCACATATTTTAATATTCAATCAGGTTCTAACAACAAACACGATTACCCATCGGGTTTTTTTAGGGTCATTGGGTAGTCGGGTCGGATTTTTTTTAGCACTCCATAATAAACACCACTACAAACTTATCCTAAAACAGCTTGAAAATCTTGTGCATCAATCCATGAACACGGCTGGTGCACTAGTCAAACCAAATTGAATGGCATAACTATGAACTCATAATGACCATAACGGATCCTAAAATTACTCTTTAGGATATTTTGATAAGCAATTCTCAACTGATGGTAACCTAATCTCAAGTCTATATTTGAAAATACTCCAGCCCCTCTCAATTGGTCAAACAAATCATCAATTCTTGGCAATGGATACTTATTCTTCACTTTGAGATTATTCAACTCTCGATAGTCAATACATAGTCTCAAAATCCTAGCCTTTTTCTTTAAAACAACACTAGAGCTCCCCATGGTGAAGAATTAGGCCGAATGTAACTCTTTTCTAACAAATCATCAAATTAAGTCTTAAAATCTTTCATCTCAGTTGGAGCTATCCTATACAGAGCCTTAGAGATATGGCTGGTACCAAGCACTAGGTCGATAGTGAACTCCACATCCATTACTGATGGCATACCAGGATTCCAGGAATCTTATCTAGAAACACATCAGGAAACTCCTCTATAATAGGTATACTTTCATCACTCTTCTCTTTCTCATATTCCACTTCCTGAACACTACACATTAATAGAGGATAACCCTTCTTAACAAACTTTTGTATTTGGATTGCAAAATCGATTCCTGATCTTACTTGGGCTATACAACATAACTTTTTGGTCAGAATGAAGATTTCCTTGGTTCACCACTTGCGTGATGTTTTTAGTTATATATGTTAGTTATTGAAGCGTCTAACATAGGAGCGAAGCCCTTCTCTCTCTCCCTGCCGGATGGTGCTCAAGTCGAAACTTGTTTTTTTTTACAGGGATGTTCATCGAGAAGTTGGAAGAAAACAAGAAGGCAAGCCTCTTGAAGTTTTCAATACATCCGACTGGCAAGTTGTCAAACCATTGTTGGGCTATGCTCTTCAATGTAGCCGGGAAACATCTTCACCACGTGGCATCATCCAACCCCTGTAGTTTCATGAGGTTGGTGTAGGCCATGAGGTGATGTTCAGGATTGGTGGTACCAATAGGTTAGCTTTCTAAGGACTTGCCCTTCTTTGGAACCAATACTCCAATTTCTCAATCTTGATGACATATATATTTCCTAGGCGTACATACCATACTTTGAAAATTAAAACAAGTACTATTCATATAAGCATTTAATTCATTCAAGAACATAAAAGAATTCAAGAATATAACTTCATTTTCTTAATAACTAACTTACAAGTATAACTTTGACATCTAGGACAATTATAGAAAACAATAAGATAACATGGTTCAATCATTCAAGCAACACCCTCAATATAGTTTTTTTTTTCTTCATAATATTAGAGGAATAGGTGAAATATATTTTTATAAGTTTACAATTACTAAAACTAATCAAGTTGACTCGACATGATTTGGCCCGAAAATTACCTAAGTTGTGCCAAAATTTTAGGCTCAAATATCGGATTGTGTTTTTTATTATAACTAGCCTTTTGGCCCGTTCGATGCACGGGTTCTTATCTAGGTTATTTCATATGTAGGTATGTTTTTCAATAGTTGAAACTTTTGAAATGAAATACGAAGTAATTGTTTCATTGCTAAAACTTAAAAGGAAAAAAAGAAAGAGGATAGAACTGTGGAAAAAGATAAAGGAATTTAGATACGTATATATACATGAAGATTGTAGGATATGAAATGACATATTGGTTGAAGTTATATTTTAAGTCTATTAGTTGAAAAGACAATTTTTGTATAATTCAATTCATATGCTTATGTGATGTATATTAATTAATTCAACTTTATTTTATTATGATGGAAATGAAACACTTCATTTTCTTAATTGAATTTGCAAGTTATAGAATGTATAAAGACTTAAACAAAAAGATCAAAAGGGGTGACATGTGTCATATGTGGTAGTGAGTGACTTGTAATGACATGTGTCATATGAAAAATTATGGTTTGTGTTTTTAAATACTAAGTATAGATTATTACGTAGTATTATTTGGGATGATGAAAATTTAATTTATTTTAGTTATGATTTTGGCCTAAAATAGCAATTTGGAGCTTTGGGCACATGCTTTTGGTGGACCAAACAATTATCTTTGCCGCAAAACAAACCAACTTTTTTTATCCAACCCAACCTATTTATCCCCACTAATGGTACTTTATAATTTACTATAAAATTCACCTCATAATCCTTACCTTATAAATTAGAGTTGTCAAAAGCTAACCCGACCAGAAATACCGATCCTAACCCAACCTATTAATCGACCCGCATGAGCCCGAAAAAAATGGTGACATGAACCCAACCTAACCCGACTTGAAACCAACCCTAGACCTAAGTTGACCTGAGTATTTGAGACCCAGACCCGAACATTAATCGACCTCGAGATGACCCAACCCGAATGTAACCCATAAATTATTGACCTGAACCAAACCCGACCTGAACAAAAATTGACCCAAACCCGTTTTAACCCGTCAAAATCCAACTTCAACCCGACCTGTTCCTAACCCGACCCGAATTCAACCCGACCTGTTCCTAACCCGACCCGAATTTAACCCGACCTACTACAAACCCGACTCGAATTTCAACCCGACCTGTTACAAACCCGACCTGTTACAAACCCGACCCGAATTAACCCGACTTGTTATTAACCCGACCTAAATTCAACCCGACTTGTTATTGAATCAATATGAATAGGTTGTTGTCACATGTTGGTATTGGAACGAAAATTGAATCCTAACTCTATTCCTTGAATATTTCACTTTGAATTTTATGAGGTTAGTTTCACAACATGTTTTTAGGGACAAATTTCAGGGACGAAATATATTTTTTGCAAATTATTGACTTGAACCGAACCCGACTCGAACCCGAGAATGACCCGACTTGGAAATGACCCGACTTGATTGTAACCCGCAAATAATTGACTTGAACCGAACCCGACATTGACCCGAGCATGACCCAACCTAATTATAAGCCGTATATAATTGACTTGAACCGAACCGAATCGAACCCGAGAACGACCCTAACTCGTTTAAACCCGTAAATACCCAAATTTAACCCAACCTATTTTTCACCCGATCCGAATGTAACCCGAGCTTTTATTAACCCGACAAGATGTGTGACCCGACGTGACCCGACTCAAGCATGACCCATCCCGAACCCGACCCGCATATGTTATGACATTATCCCATATTGACCCGACCCGACTCACACTAACCCGACTCACACTAACACGACCCGTTTACCCGAATTGACAACTCTAGTTATAAATTTTTTAAAATTTTGGACTATCTCTTTTTTTAATAGTACAGTTTTGTACAAACTCTACTACTGCAATTAATACAAGATAGAGGGAGTACTACCTATGACGTCATAACATAATTTCTAGCACTATTTTGACTTTTACCACCAAAAAAAATATCAAAAAAATGTTTTTTACCTTCAAAACTTTTAAAACTTTTGTTTTACCACCAAATAAAAAATAAAAAATTAGTATTTTACCACCTGTCTGAAGGAGTTATGTCTTCGATAAGTGAAATTACTAGATGTATCAAGGATCACTATTATGGAGATAATAAGTTCATTCTATAGGGTCGTCAATGTTTAGTGCTAGATATGACAATTGATCTTTGGGCTAGCTTAATGGCCCAAAGCCTTATAGAATGGATCCTATAAGGTCACACATAAGAGTATTGGGTTAAACAAGTTAGAGGCCCATTATTGGGCCTCATGAGTTCATGACATACCATGTTGATAATTGGGCTTGGATAGTTAGAAGAGTCTAATGGGTTTTGGACTTGACATGGTTTTATTTCTAGATATGATCTATAAATATAAACCATGCCTAGGGTTGCATGATACAACAATTGACATACAGTGAATTGTCACACAAGCAACCAGTTTTCCTAAAAACCCTAACTCTCTCTCTCTCTACTCGGCCCTCTCTCTCTCCTCCCTGTCCGTACGCCCTCCTCCCCGGGTGGCGCGTGTGGTGGCGCGTGGGTGGTTTTGTGGTGTGTTCGTGGCTCAAATCTCCGTTGAAGGTTGATTGAAGTGTTCAGTCACAACTAACTAGCATTAGTAGAGGATTAATCCATGCTTGTGGACTAAGTAGAGGAATCACGCTTGGGGTTCATTATCTCTCATTGTTCTTGCTCGATCGCACGTGGAATCACGCTTCAAAGGTACGATTATACGTTCTTTATGTTATGCATTAGATCTTGGGATTAGGTACTTTATGAATATGATTCATGTTTTTCCGCTGCTTAGTACCTATAATTCCCTACAGTGGTATCAGTTAGCCTATTGCATTTACGCATATTGACTATAATTCTTTGATAGTCCACAATTTTAATTCAATTAGGAGGGAGAATAATTTAATTATGGTTCAATTGTTATATTTAATGTGATTAAACTTTTGGAATTAATTAAATGTGATTTAATTATGCTCAAAATAGCCATGAAGAGGACCGAATTAAGCCTTAGACCATTCGAAAATTTCGAATCCTAGAACCCTAGTTTCGGATTTTCGAAAACCCTAAACTAATTTCGAATTATTTCGAAAATTCCTAAAATGTGATTTTTGTGCTTGATTTTGATTTAGTTCGATTTGTTTTATGTTTCATAATTTTAATCGGATTGATTTATGCATAAAAACGTTTTGTGTATGATCATCGATTTAATTTTAAAAGTTAAAATTAAATTGGGATTAATTTTATGATGAACCCTAATTTTTAAGATTGAATGTTGAATTAATTTTATTTTTTGGACTGATTTGATTTAATTTTAATAAATGTTATTTTAATTAAATTGAAAAAAAAAGCTTTTGAGGCCGGCAGCCGTGGCTGGGTGGCGCAGCCACGGCGGCTGCCGACCTGGTGGCAGTCCAATAGGGAGGGAGGGAGGGCGGCGGTCCAAGGTGGTTGTGGGCAGCAGTGTGCAAGTGTTGCACGGCTGTTGCCACGACTACCACTGCTGCTGCCCTTGCGGCAGTGGCTGCTGTTGGCAGCCAGCCACCGTGGCTAGCTTCGGCCTGCCAACCACGGTGGCCGGTGTAGTGGTACACGTTTTTCAAAAAAAATTAAAATTATTATTATTATTTTATTTTAAAAATATTTCAAGATAAATATGATTTATTTTGGATAAGATAAAATATTTTGAAAATATGATCTTTTAATTTTAAAAGATAAAAATTGGTTTTATTTGGATAAAATATTTTATTTTAGGATAAAATCAAATATTCAAAAGTTATTATATTTGATATTATCCATATTTAAAGTTGTTAAATTGGTAATTATCCATAATTAAAGTGGTTAATTTTGGATAAGATTAGTTAGGATATTCTGAGCATATTCCAAAAGGATAATAATTGATTTAAATAATGTGATTATCCCATAATTAATATTGGATATAATTGATTTAAAATTTTGTGATTGGCTAGTAATTAGGATAGAATTTCCTAACTTTGTTAGGATAATCTTTGAGGATAAATATGATTTATCTTTTAAGATTAAAATAAGATTTGATTCTATCTCATGACTAATTTAGAATATATGATATTTTAGAATTGGTTATGAATAATATATGATATTATCTAATTACAGTAATTAATTAAAATATGAGATATTTTGGTGCCATGTTTCCTTAATTGTGAACATTCGATGTTGTAGTTTAGGAAAGCATGATGAGTGATTTATTATATGGCATTTTATAATATATGATGTTATATATTGCTATATAGACTAGCTAGTGTGGCCCATAGATTCTAAATACGATCTGCGCATCGTTTCGTATTTTTATAATCTAAATACGGTCTGCGTACCGTTAAGTATTTTTGTAATTTATTTTATTTTATTTAAGTAGTAGATAGAATAGAATAGTATTACAGGTTGCAGTTAATCCAAGAATCCATGGAGTGGAGGCCCAAAGGAGCAAGATGGATGAGATCCATGAAGGTTCAAGTGGGAGCTTTTGCTTTATTAGTTTTCTTAGGATTAAGGGGCCATACTATGTCATGTTTTATTTATGCATTAGTAGATTATGCATGTTAGATTTTATTTATGTTGTTTGATGATGCACTAGATTTCACTAAATAATCACAACATAATGAATTTAGGTCCCAGAAATATTGAGGCAGCTTTTCCAATCAAAAACCCGATGAAACCTTCGATATTTCTGATGGGTCATGCCAAAGCAGGGTGTCATATTATATCTTATGGGAGTGAGGGTAAAACAAATTTTACACTTTTGATTGGTTATACTCAACAAGGTTACCTAAAGAGTTTAGAACCTTGAAGCTAAGGGTAATAATTAAACATGTGATGGATAATTATTCAACCAAGAATTACAAAGAGTTGTAATCAGTAAAGAGTTTACTCACCTTGAAAATGTAATAGTTGATGGTAGGGCCAAAGTCCGGTCAATTATTGTACAAATAAAGGATCTTTGAATCATTCTATTCAATAGGGATCAATTAAAATTGAATAAATGCTTTAAAGTTACCAATTTTAAAACCGCTTATGGTACTTTAAATTTTATTAAACATAATTGAATTTTGCGTTTACTTACAAGTAACATGTCATTCTAATTTTATTATTATATATATTCTCCTCGATTAAAAATAAAGTTGAGAAACGTTCTCAAAAAGTTAAAAGATAATCCATAAACCTATATTCCAATTTTGCTAAGATGGTTCTAAAAGGCAAGTTTTAGAAATCCATGTCACATGTCTAAGGTTGGTTTTATTCAAAATGTTTGAGTAAAATGCCAACACATCTTCATTTTGAAAATCGTTTCAAGGGATATAATGAGATGGAGGTACAAACCCTTTAAAAGACAAGTATAGAAGTCCAATAAAATCTCTTATCTTCAATATGATTGAATATAAGAAAGTGATTGGAAATCTCTATGATCAAAAGTTGATCAAATGATGCTATTCTTCATCCACTTTATATAAGAGTTAAATAGTTGATTAAACTCTAATATGAATGATGATTGAATAGACTTAGCAAAATCATGAAATGTGCTTAAAGTAGTTAAGCAAAGTATCATTTTGAACCAAAGAGAAGTGTTCTAAGTGGCTCAAATGGTAAAGGTTTAGGAATATATGAGGATTGCATTAAGAAGTTATGGGCCAAGAAATGCAAACAAGTTGCTACTTCTCAAACCTAGAACTACTTACATGCTAAAAGTTGTTATGAACAACAAATGTTTCAAATTAAATGGACCAATTCCAATTGATTAGAAATTACCTCATATAGTTGGAAGGCAAAAGAATGGAAAAAAAGTATATTATAGAGATTGATTTAGCACATTGATACTTCTTGGACATATGATGTCTTGTTCAGTTCTCTCATTGAGAATGAGGTTGAAATAAATGAAGAAGTATGACTAAAGGAGAAATAAATCTACAAGTTTAGAAGCAAATGCTACTTCACAAGTAGAATCTACGAGTCTAGAAGCAAAAGTTGCAACTTTACAAGTAGAACCTATATTTCACCTTACCTAGTTATTGGCTATAATTAAATAAATGTTATTCATTCTTGTCATTATCAAAACACCATTCAATGTTAGTAATGACTAAGCATCGAAGATTCAAAAACATGGAATAAATGTTATTCTATGCTTCATTAAGTCATAATGTGTTTTTAGATTGCTAAATAGGTTCAAAGTTCTATATGATAGAAATAATTGAACCATTTCTATATATATATAAATTGTCTCTAAAATGTGAATTAATTCGAATAAAAAATGAACATTGCATGCGGAAGATCCAAAGGGATGGACTTTCAATATCATTGGATTATGAATCCATTGATATATGTAAATATCATTCTAATTTGAAATTATTGACAAAGACCATTTAGAGAAATGATGATGAGAACTCAAGGTCGAATACATATCGATGTAAGAAAACCAAAGGTTCAAAGGCTAGAGATGGACAATGAAACTTCATTTGTGATATGATCACATGTGCTTAGTTGAAGCTTAAGAGGGAAAATTTTGAAAAGTTCAAAATCTTCAGTATGAAGTTCAGTATCAACTTGACAAGATAATAATTGCATTACAATATGATTGTAATTGTGAAAATTTGAGTCAAGACATTTACTTGGCAACACATTCAAAATATTGCGATATGATTGTAATAATGAAAATTTAAGCCAAGACCTTAATGAACATCCAAGAGTTGTGAAATCATTATACGACAAACTCCGAAAGAAAACCTTGTGAAGTGTTTATGAAGGGAGCTATCAATCTATATGAGATATATTTTGATTATGGATAAAATTACCTATCTTCCAACCATTATTCAGGGAATATACTTTTAAGATAAGCTACAAAACTAAACAAACTACATAGGTCAAATCAAATTATATCAAAGGCTTCATATGTGATATGGATAAGAAGAGTTCTTATAAAGTCTTTCTACAAAGCAAGGAATAAAAGTTGTATTAAATCGTTTAATGCACGATCAATTCCTATACAGAGCACAGGGTACTACCACACAAATCATACTTAGCACAAAATGTTTGTTGCTCAAGTAGGTGCCCTTATGGAAATTGTTCCAAAAGGTCAAGTGGGAGTAGTATAAATCTCAAAAGAGTTCGAGAATAGCAACAAACAAACATGGCTCAAACCATGGTTGGTTCACCCTATGCTAAAAAGTGCCTCCTCAAAAGGTCAAGTGGGAGTATAAGAATCTTGAAAAGTTCGAGAGCCTTGAAAAGTTCAAGAAAAATGAATTCGAAAATCTTGAAGAAATTTGAGAAGTAATTGAATCAAAGCAACAATATGAGCATGATTCACCTCATGTTACAAGTGAAAACTCATGGTCTCATTAAGTGTAATGGGAATAATAACCATGTGTCGAAGGTAGTACATTCCAAGTGCACATCCTCAATTGTCGTTTCTCATTGAAACTAAACAAAGTTGTTGTATAAGTTTCAATTGTTGCACCAAAACCCACAATGATGACTAGCATATGTAAAACTTAATCAAAGAAATATGATTTCATATTGATTAAGAGTTCTAAAAACATTCATTTTGGAACATGATGATTATGCAAGTAACAAAGATGATTTGACAAGTTATAACTCCAAGTGGTTTAAAAACCATGAAATCTGAAATAGATTCTAAGTCTGTAAGCAAGTGTATGACACTATAATAATTTGCCTAATTGGGTGAGACCCATTATAAGCAAAACAGACAAGAAAGAAAAATGTTTTCTAAGTAAGCAAAGACTTATTAAAGGATTCAACTAATTCATAGTATGACTATGACTACGACGAAAACTTTACATTAGTCATGTTGCAAAGATCTATTAAAGATATTTTAGTGATTACTACCTTATAAGATTTGGTAGATGGACTTCAAAACAATTTATTGAAATTGTTCATGAAAGAAGATTTGTATATGATACAATCAAAAGTTTGAAGATCCAATAATCCTAGGGATGCATAGCATCATGGAGTTAGTGTTCTTAATTTTGTGAGTAAATCAAATCGTTTGATGTTCTCATAAAATGAAGAAAATGTCTTGTGTGTACAATATGTTTAGTGGGAGCTATGAAGTCTTCTTGGTCTAGTATAAAGAGAAATTATTCATTGCTTGAAGGGTCAAGTAATGGCTGATGCATTTTGTATGAAAAACCTTGAAGAGAATGATGAGTACATTTGGGATTCAAAAACTATAGAGATAGGTTTTGATGGATGTTTGAGCTTGGTTAAGAAACTTATATTGATAAGATTCTTATAAGGTTCAACATTATATTGAAAGGAGTTTCAATCCCATGTAACATGACACATTGATTAATGATTCAATGCTTTGAGAAAGGTTGATGAAATTAAGGTTTTGAGTGATGATCCTCATGCAATATGCAAAGGATGCATCATGCATGTCATGGACTATACTCTTCTATTTGATTCACATGTTTTTTAAGAACAAGTGATGATAGATTTCAATCGAAATCCTATGTAACGTTGGAATACAAATTAGAAATTTCTAAGTTCCTTGTGAAAGGACGAAGGAAAATTCTTAGTGTATGGAGATGAAAATGATTATAAGATTTAGAAATTGCAAAATTCATGTTTATGAGAATGTCTCATGAACTCTACTTAATAAACCCCTTCCATTTCCAAAGCATGAGAAACATGCTAATGAAACTGGATTGAGGCAAATAATGTAATTAGAAGTTGTATTTGTTTTTGGAGAAAAACAAGTTGCATATGTAATACATTCATTTGTAGAATTATGTTTATCAATTGAAACAAAGTTTCAATCTTATTTAATCGTGGTTTCAAGATTAAATAAAATGTCCAAAATAATTATGAATTGATGGGCTCATCAGGTTGATGACCTGGTGAATGGAACCCCACATGTGAACTAAATTCATATATTATTTAAGTTCCTAGTTCAAAATCATTAAAGTGGACATAAATGGTTTCAATTAATGGACTAGCATGTAAGATTGATTGGATAGCGCAGTTTCATGGGCTATAGGAGCGTAGTGAAGCTCGGTCAATCACATGGATATGCATGAATGATGCATGATCGAACTATAGACCTACTTTGAAGTTCAAGTATAGAACTTCCGGATATATTAGTAGATTCCTTTGACATGAGTGGAACACTGATTCCATTCAATGATTGATTTAGCTTTGGTACACTCAAACGTCCAGCCGTAACTAGGGATTATAAAGGGTGTTTCCCGGTTGCTTCATGAGTTGAGTGGGAGCTTTGGTTGCCACAAGATTGGATTGAGTCTACCTATTTAATTAGGAATGTGTCTTGGCCCCTTGAAGAGGGAGAATTCAGAAAATGCATGGCCGTGCTCAAATGCATTACATAGTAATCATTTGTTCTGTGAATCTCACTCAGTATTTCAATAAAAAGATTTGTAGACTAATATGATCACGACATGAGATGCAATCATATTATCAAATCGACACACATTGACTTAAGGAATTTGAATATTGCGCACTTGTCTCAGACAAGTGGGAGATTGAAGGAGTTATGTCTTCGATAAGTGCAATTACTAGATATATCAAGGATCATTATTATGGAGATAATAAGTTCATTCTATAGGGTCGTCAATGTTTAGTGCTAGATATGACAATTGATCTTTGGGCTAGCTTAATGGCCCAAAGCCTTATAGAATGGATCCTACAAGGTCACACATAAGAGTATTGGGTTAAACAAGTTAGAGGCCCATTATTGGGCCTCATGAGTTCATGACATACCATGTTGATAATTGGGCTTGGATAGTTAGAAGAGTCTAATGGGTTTTGGACTTGACATGGTTTTATTTCTAGATATGATCTATAAATATAAACCATGCCTAGGGTTGCATGACACAACAATTGACATACAGTGAATTGTCACACAAGCAACCAGTTTTCCTAAAAACCCTAACTCTCTCTCTCTCTACTCGGCCCTCTCTCTCTCCTCCCTGTACGTACGCCCTCCTCCCCGGGTGGCGCGTGTGGTGGCGCGTGGGTGGTTTTGTGGTGTGTTTGTGGCTTAAATCTCCGTTGAAGGTTGATTGAACTGTTCAGTTACAACTAACTAGCATTAGTGGAGGTTTAATCCATGCTCGTAGACTAAGTAGAGGAATCACGCTTGGGGTTCTTTATCTCCCATTGTTCTTGGTCGATCGCACGTGGAATCACGCTTCAAAGGTACGATTATATGTTCTTTATGTGTTATGCATTAGATCTTGGGATTAGGTACTTTATGAATATGATTTATGTTTTTCCGCTGCGTAGTACCTATAATTCCCTACATTGTCGTCAAAAACCTAACGGAATTTTTAAAATACTTCGAATTTTGTGTCAAGCACATGCTCTTTAAAGGTTTTGGGGGCATTTTGGCCCTATGGTTCCAATTTGAAGTCAGAATTGACAAAAATTATCGAAAATGCCTCGTTTTGCGTGTTTAAAAATACCTCAGGTTGCGTGAATACGCAAAACGAGGCATTTCCGATCATTTTTTGTCAATTCTAACCTCAAATTGGACCCATATGGCCAAAATGGCCTCCCTAAACCTATGAAGAGCATGTTTTGCACACAAAATTCGAATTTTTTTTAAACCGTTAGATTTAATGGTTTTCTTGGCGTTAGGTGGTAAAAAACAATTTTTAGAATTTTTTTTGGTGGTAAAATAATAGTTTTAGAAGTTTTGGTGGTAAAAAACAATTTTTTGATTTTTTTTGTGGTAAAAGTCAAAATTTCCTTAATATATACATGTATAGCTTTTTAGTCCACAATCATTAGTTATTTGTTTCAATTTTACTAATATAGCTTGTTACTCCCTCCGTTTTTAAATACTTGCTCCATTTCTCTTGAACACACATGCCGATGCTAATCTTTGATCATTAATATCTTTAATTATCAATAAGTACAAATTTTAACAATTGAAAATTAATAATCTATTCATTGAGATGATTCCAAAAAGTACCCACAAAGTATATTTTTTCTTATGTATAAATCACAAACATTAGTCAAAGTAAAACAAATGAATAGTGCAAAAATAGAAATGAAGCATTTAAAAACGGAGAGAGTATTACAATACTGTTAAAATCTTGATGTGGTTATTTGACTTAACCATATTTTAACCTTATACTCCGTATATTCGTTAATATAGAAATTAATTAATATATATACATATATATATATTTATATAGGGTTGAGATCCAATGAAAATGATCTTAAAATGAGACGAATGAGAAGGAATCTTGAATGTTTAATCAAATGAATCCAATGATCCACATTTCACCTTTACAAAATGCACATTTAGTACAAATATTATGCATATTATATTCAAAAATTATGCACATTTAATCCAAAGAAATGCATGTTTATTTTTTCACTATTCGAAAATCAACCTGGCTTCCTGTTAATTCACTATACAACAACACCACCACCAATCTCCTATTACAACTACATCATTGTTGGTTGTAGAATGCAACCGTGTTACTCCTAGAGCGAGGGGGATCATCATATGAAAACTCGAACTTAACATTTAATTCAAATATTGATGTTGGAAAATTTATCTCATCAACAACCTTTAGCTTGCTGCAATAAAACTATTGTTCCAACGATTGTAGGGATAAGGATTGTGAAGAAGAGGAGGGCAATGATATCGACAAATGTAGCGGCATCGAGCGATGGTTACGGTGGGAAAAGTGGTTGAGAGAGAAAGTGAGAATTTCAATAGATTGACCACCATTGTTGGAGCTTGGAGGAAAGAGAAAGTGATGAGCACTAACAATGGCAGGAGAAGAGTAAGATATAAGAAGTTGAAAACGGAAGAGAATTTTTTTAAGCGTTGGTTTTGTTATTTTATAAGTTTTTTGCACATTTAATTCAGAGCAATTTCCCACAAAATTGCTAAAATAAAAATAAATTCTCTTTGTGCGTTGATTTAGAAACTAATTCCCTTGATACCGTCTATGTAGGATCGGTGTTGAGTACATTCTTTTTTGTTTAGTTCAGCTTAAAACCGCTATTGTTGTTGGTTGTTTCAGAAAAGAGACCGCCTTTTTCTATTAACAGGTCTCTTTTTCTCCTTTATAAAGTAAGAAGGTAAAGAGACCTGTCAGTACAAAGGCGATCTCTTTTCTAAAACCATGCCTGTTAAACTAAAAGAGACCCGATTTCAGTAATAACGGGTCTCTTTGCTTCTTCTAAAAAACACCACTAACACTGCTAGCGGTTTTATGTGCGGTTTAAACATAAAACCGTTAATAACATTAGCGATTTTAAGCCAAACCAAATACCAATCCTGGACGGTATTTTTGGAATTTATTTTTAAATGGGTGCATAATGGCAATTTGTTTTTATTTTATCATTATTGAGGGAAATTGCTCTTTAATTCAAAATATATGTGCATTTGATACAAAACGTATGCACAAAAAATCCTTCTTATCCTTCTGATTTTAACAAACTTATCATTTGACCATATATATATATATATATATATATATATATATATATATATATATATATATATATAAAAGTGTGGTTTTGTTAAATTCGTAAAATAAAGATATCTAGTCTAGTGATAAAAACATGTCCTTAGAGATATTCAAAGAAAGGGTCAATAATTAGGAAATTTTGTGTAGAACTACCCTAAAGATAAGGTCATTTGTGAACAATTACCCTTTTTTTTTTATTTGTTTAGAATTATCCATAAATTTGAAAACATTTGGGTAGCACTACCCATTAACATTTTTCGTCCAATTAAGACGTTATCAGAGCTCACTTTTTTCACTTATGCCACCCAATTAACTCTCCCAATTTGTATAAAGGTTTTAATTTACCTTAATTAACCTAATTAAAGTTTTAATCATAATTTATTTTAGGGTTCATGAGTGTAGTATTATTTGGGGATTTTAATTTCTAAGGTTTGGGATTTTGCTTATTTTAGCATTAATTGACAATTGTAATTGAAAAAAGTAAAAAAATGGGCAAATTAACGTTTTAATGGGACGAAAAACGTTAGTGGGTAGTGCTACCCAAATTTTTCCAAAGTTATGGGTAGTTCTAAATACTCCGTAAAAAAATGGGTAGTTGTTCACAAATCACCCTATTTTGCGGGTAGTTTTAGACAAATTTTCCCAATAATTATTTTCCACCTTGTGATGGTAAACTAAAGGCAAATAGGAAGAAAACAGAGTAATAATGAAAAGAAGGGAGATGACAGATGAGTGAAATATCGACCAGATCGAAGTTTTAAAGTTACTGTATAAACTTGGTTGCTGAGAGTAAAGCAGCCCTCTTTGGTCTGCAACTGGCTAGAGATCGTGGTCCCACTGATGCAATCATCCAGTCTGACTCGCTGCAATTAATATCCAAGCTAAAAAAGAACTCTTTTGCTCTTGCTGCAGTAGATAACATCCTAGAAGACATTGCTCATGTTAGCTCTTGCTTTTCTTCAATTATTTGGTCTCATACCAAAAGAGATGGGAACTATGTAGCCCACCATTTAGCTAGATTAGTGCCTATGGAGTCCCATGTGAGGTATCCCCGTATGTACTCATGGACTCTCTTGCTTTGAATTAATGCACTAATCCCGCTTTCTTTCAAAAAAAAAAAAAAAAGAAAAAAAAAACATTGAATTAAGCCTGCCATTACCAGCACCTAAAATTATATACTCCGTATGTATAAGTCGTACAGAAGGTATAACAATGCCATCAATAAGACAATAAACTGCAGAACTTTCTCTCATGCTTCACTTGATAGCAGCAAGCAAAGACAGCAACACTATAATACCAATAATATACCGTACCACAACTCCTAATATGGTACCTTGATTATGTAAGAGCAGACTGCAGATCTGGGGTAACACAATCCTCATCTCTATTCATGCAATGTTTGCTAATTGTCTATTCTATAGCACAGTATCAAATTGTCCTAACCTGTGTGACCTCCTGGACTGACATAGCTGTGGCCTTCGAGCAACAGATACTCATATGCTATGACTCGCTCAGAAGCATATCTAAGAATCTAACAAGAATGGGTGTTTCACGGAAGAAACTTTCGTTATATATGGTTATTAGATCATCAAACAAACATCAATTCCGTAACATGAAGGTACTATAATTACCACAAAACATACATTAACATGAAGTGACAGGATGACAAACTGAGACTCGCATCACCAAGAAGACATACACTGCCAATTATTTCTACAAATAACTCGTATAATTGGATAAGAAGAGTACAAGAAAGAAATACAGTGACAACTAGAGTCTAAATTCCATCTCAAAACAGAAACATAGAAATTATAAACTCTGAATTCCATTACATACAGAAACAACAACATTCCAACATAGGTGATAATGGAGTAAAGTTAGATCATGTCTCAACTACTAGAACTCGAATCGATCGTTATGGAATTAAGTTAGGTTTGTAAGTATCCAAGTAATAACAACTGCAAACCAGTCGCGGCTAACAGATTTCAGGTCATTATGGAGCTCAGCCAAGTATAGTCTATATGTATGCAATTACGGCAGATTTCAGGTCATTATGGAGCAATTCGTATGCAATTACGAACCAAACGAGGCAACTATATTGATTTCAGCTACATATAACAGCTACAACCACTCAAAGTATAGTCCACATGATTCTATAAACTTATAACAATGAATGCAATCATATAATATAGCTTCAATTGAATAAGATTCTCAAATTCAATCAACCCTCAACTACATCAATCCAGCAAAACATACCCAATTAATTGATTAAACAAAGATCAACAAAGTCAACCCTCAAACAAATCAAAACACCAAAGATTCAATCAAAAACAATCAAATTTCAACAATTTAGAACCGTAAGTATAAATTAAATTACCAGAATTCATCGAATCCTAATAGATTGATCAACCAAAAACAGCTAATTCCGATGATTAAATCAGTACAATACATTAAACCACAAATTTAGAAATTAACAAAATCAAAATTTCTAACTAGTTTTTTGATCAGGCATAGGGAAAAGTCCCATACTAGGAGCACCACGAGGAGGCGAAAACCCTAGAAACTTCTGCAAATTAGTACGAATACTAACCGAACAAAGAAGGTACAAAAACGCCATTGAACAATCCGTCATATCATCACCAGGCAAATTCCTATGACTCATCTTCTGCACAAGTTTGATCGGAACGAATGGAATTTTAGCGACGGCTTTACCGTCGAACAACGAATTGAGAAATCCGAAAACCAGGAACAATACAACCGCAACAACAGCACCAGATTTGAATTTGAATAGCGAGAGATCTCGGCTTGCGTCTTTCAGACTTGTTTCGACTCGATCTTTCTTCTTGGTTTTGTTCTTTGAGATTGAATCTTGGGTTTTCATGGTTTCGAGCTTTTTGGAGGATTTATCAATGGCGGATTTCAGGGATTTGTAGGAATTGGTACGGTAGATTAGTAGGTAAGAGATTGCTTCGCAGATTACTGCGGTGCAGATTGAGATTCCGACGACTGTTAAGCTGTCGGAGTATTTGAATGAAGATAAAAATTGGGTCGCCATTGTTGTACGATTCAGAGGTCTTCTCTTTTTTTGGTTTTGTTTTCTCTCTCTCTCGTTTTCTGTGCTGTGTGAAGAGATTACTCAGATTAGTGTATTTTGTTTCTGTTTTTAAAGGGGATTTGGGATTGAGAATTGAGGATTGAAGCGTCTACTAGCAACCCTGAAGTAGAAGAGTGCAAGTAGAGCTGTAGAGGTGGGCATGGGCCGAGTCGGCTTGCGGGCGGCACAAACCTAGCACGAGATCGGCTTGGCACGGCACGGTGATGAGGAGTGGGCCGCGGGCCGTGCCGTGAACACGATTTTAAGAATTTGGCATGAGCACGGGTCGGTAGTTTGGTCCACCAGCACGGCATGCTAGGCACAGCCCTGCAGGACCATAAAATAACTTATATAATAATAAAGAACTATAATAATAAAAATAAGAGTATTAAAAAGAATAATAATAAGATAATAATTTAAAAAAACATAAACATAAATTAATAAAATTATTTAAATAGTAAATCCATTTAAAAGTAGCTCGAAAAATTAAAAAAAAATAAAACAATAATTCAGGCACGTGGGACGTGACGTGTCGTGGGCTGGGGTGTGCTAAATGGTGGCCCGACACGCCGAAATGCAGGCACGACAAGGCGAGGCACAACCCAGCTCGGCACGACACGTTGCCCACCTCTAAGTGCAACTAGGTGCATAGCAGCTATTTGTTTGGGATGCATATATATGGGAAGGCTAATTAGTAAATTCACATAATTTTTGTGATTTTATTATTGCTATAGTGGTATTTTTAATGTACTACTCATGTCATACAAGAAGAAAAAAAAATATTCACCACTCTTTTGTCTTATACTTCCTTCGTTTTTAAATATTTGCTCCATTTCTATTTTTTGCACTATTCATTTGTTCTACTTAGACTAAAGTTGTGATTTATAAATAAGAAAAAAATATAGTCTTGTGGGTACTTGTTAGAATCATCTCAATGAATAGATTATTAATTTTCAATTGTTATAATTTATACTTAATTTAAGATATTATTGATCAAATATTAGTATCGGCATACGTGCCCAAGAGAAATGAAGCAAGTATTTAAAAACGAAGGGAGTAGCTGCTATCTACTTGCTATGTAAATAGCAGCTATGCACTTAACCGGATTCCAACGCATAGTGTCTCCTCGTCTCTCTAGGGTTGTTTCATTTACTAGTAATTTTTCCCGGATTTTACAATAGGCTTTGTATACTTCTTAAGTTTATACTTGTAATTTATATTTCACTATCGCCTTTGGTTTGTTTGACGGGTTGTTTGTAGTGGTTGTTTGACCTTTTTTTATTTTAATGTAAATATGTTTGGTTAAATTAGTCGTTAGCTGTTGGATGTAACTATGCAAAATAACCTTGAAGGACATTATACTATGTTCTTATTCATTTATTATTAATTAGTATTAATTTCTAGTTACTACTATTATTAATTATTAATTACTAATACAAAATACTAACCATTTTTAATTATATACTAATTACTAATTGTTAAAAACAACTCCCTCCGTCCCCATTTGATTGTCACCTATGCCATCTTAGGTGACCCAAAATGTTAGTCACGTTTCACAATTGCAGGTGTCATCCAACAATATCATTTGACAAATATGCCCACTTTTTTTTGTCTTTATTATTTTAGCTACCCAAATTGCCCTTATATTTGCACTACATGTACTTGTGCCCTCATTTAAGTCTTGGTCTCCGTTGAAATTTGTGGATCTGACTTACTTTTTTTTAACGTTAATTACTTTCTCTCTCTCTTCATTTTTAGATCCACACTTCTCTAATTTTTCTACTCCCCTCCACTAAAGAACCCTAGTTTTCTTCATTCTCTCTCTTCGATTTCTCTTTTTTTTTTTGGGCTGAAAATCGTGGAAAAAATTGTAGATCGGTGCTCTTATAGTTCAAACGGATTAAAGCCCTCAACTAATTTTGCAAATACTTGGATTTTAAAGGTGCTAGGTATCATTCTTATTCTTCGCCTCCCTCTATGCATGTTACTACAATTATTGCGAAAAAATTGAATATTACGGTTAATACAAATGTTTGTCCGTAGATTTTGTCAAAATGATTTTGGTTTTTGTTTGTCAATATTGTGTTGATTATGTATGCTTCTTGTTTATTATGTGAATTTTTTATAAATGATCGTTGGATTCATGAATTGCTATGATCTTAGGCTTAACTGTTTATTTGATTTAGGGTTTCGGTGTTGATTTGATTTAGGGTTATAACGTTCATTTGATTTAGGTTGTTACTGTAGACACCCATTTGTGTCTCCCCAAAACCAAACCCAGTGATGAGTACCTTTCACGTCGAATCATAATCGAATGAAGTGAAAGTGTGGAAAGTCTAGTGATTGCGACTAGTTTTAATTTCTTTTCTTTCTCTCTGTTTTTGAAAACCTATTTTTAGAAAACAGCCAATCCATTTTGGTTTGGTTCATGACAAGGTTCCAATAATAGTGTAGTTGGATAGGGTTCGAAAAGAGCTTTCCAACGATATATTATAAGCCCAATTCCGATGAATAATGTAATTCTTAACACCTACCCCCTAGTGTAGCTTCCACTACCTACACCCCCCCTGATACGCTGCTTTTCACGCAACCCAGGAACCCCACTAACCCCACACTAACCGCAGTAAAAAACTAACCGCACAGTAACTGCACAGTAACCGCACAGTAACCGCCCCTACCCCACGTTATATATATATTAAAAAAAAGAAACCCAGCATTTTCTCTCTCTAAAACCTTCCTCTCAAACATTCTTCCATTTTCTCTCTCATAAAATTCAAAAAAAATACGAAGCATTTACAGCAAAAAATTGTTCAAAATTACTTGAAATTTAGTACAAATGTCTGAAATTCAAGGTGATAAAGCAGAATCAGAACAAGATTTACCAAAAGAGTAAGTAATTTTGTTAATTTTGTTCATTTTTTTTGCAATTATAGTACGATTTTGGATATAAACCTAATTTTTGGTTCAATTTCTTGCGATTGAAGTGTAATTTCACAAAAGGAGACTTCAGAGAAGATTATTGAAGTTGAAACTGCAAAATCGGAACAAGAGTAAGTAATGTTGTTAATTTTGTTCATTTTCTTGCGATTTTAGTGTGATTTAAGTATGAAACCTAATTTATGTTCAATTTATTGCGATTGTAGTGTGAGTTTGGAGAAGAATAATTCAGAGAAGAATATTTTGGAGAAGAACACTTCAGAAATGAGTACTTCGGGAAAAAATACTGACGAAGTGTATGAACCTTAATTTTGTTAAAATTTTTGCGATTTTATGAATGAACAATATTTTTTGTTAAATTCCTTGCAATTGTAAAAAGATTTTATGAAAATTAACAAATATTAACAATTAATTAAAAAAACAGAGATGATGATGATGTACCTCTTCAGTCAAGAATAGAAAAAATGAAAAAAAACCGCGAAAAGACTCCAATTGTAGATCCTGAACTTTTAAAAGATATTGACAAGTCAAGTGGTACAGATTTAAACATGTCTCCAAATCCAAGGTATATAGTCATTTACAAAATACATTATGTTCATTGATAATATGCTATTTGTATCTGATCATATGCTTTTATGAATGTTTAATATGCTATTTGAATTTGATCATTTACAATGTTATCACGATCTTAGTTATATCATTGTATATGATCATATTTGATACTCATAATGTT
This sequence comes from Chenopodium quinoa, assembly GCF_001683475.1. NCBI lineage: Eukaryota > Viridiplantae > Streptophyta > Magnoliopsida > Caryophyllales > Amaranthaceae > Chenopodium > Chenopodium quinoa. The sequence goes on from NW_018743955.1 coordinate 4,017,808, forward strand.
CATTTATAAAGATAGTTATGATTTATATAGTTATATTTATTCTTTGAGTATTCATTGTGGCTTAACTAACAAATGCACATTTCATTGAAACTCCATGCACATTTAGTAATTTGATAATAATCATTTCAGTTGTATGCATTCAAACTAATACCTGTAATTAATTTATATTGTAGTGATGTACCATTTAGAGTGATACACTTGCTTCAATTTAGAGATGGAAAATCTTAACCATTAACTCTAAAGAAGGTTATAGAACAAAATGAATTTGGTAGTAGTTGTCAAAGATACACTTTAAACAAGTAAGTTTATATGTATGAAGTAGTTGTTTTTATATGCAACAATTGTACATTGTGTATATATATCAAACTTATTAGGTAATTCTTAAAATTTTAGTGAAAAAAAAGGTTCGAGTGAAATTTTTTATGTCAAAATCAAGACCACCAGAGACAAATCAACAAATAAGGTATAAAAACTTTATAAAAAAAAAACTAGTTATCTTCTTCTTAATATAAATTATTTCATACTTGAATATCATTTTTTTTATAAAATAATCCTAATTTTTTTAGTGAACAAAGTGAGAATGTCTCTGCTACTCAAACTGAGATTGGAAATCAATCTGTACAAGAGAGTAGGGATCAATGGTATGCTAGTGCTCACTTTTGTATTCAAAAATGTTCATTTTACATTCAATATATATTCATTTGTTTTTTTAACCAAATTATAATTGATAAATATATACAATATTCAGTGACAAGAATGTGGAGCAAAAAGAGGATACAACTACATCTGAAAAAGAAAAGATGATGTTGATCAAAGTTATTTATAACAATGTTCATTTTACATACAATATTTGTTCATGTGTTTTTTACCAAATTAGAACTAATAAATATATACAATATTCAGTGACAGGAATGTGGATACAAGTACATCTGAAAAAGAAAAAAAATGATGTTGATCAAAGGTATTAATAACAATATTCATTTTATTATAGATAAAATGTCTATTTTGTGTACCATTTATGTGTTTTTTTATTAAAAGTATCACTTAATTTTGATTTCAGCAAGGTAAAAGAAATTGAATCAGAGGGGAAAAGCAATACAGAAAAAGATACTGCTAAGTCAAAGTAAGCAATATTAAATGTTCATTTTATATAGACTTTATGTTCATTTTATACTTAATTAGTCAAAATCATAAATTCAAACATGTTTTTAATGAATTATCATAAAAGACGAAAATGATGATCAAAAGAAGCCAAAAATTATAACATTAAAGGAGAAGATGCGACAAATACATTTAGACATAGAAGAAAATCCAAAGTATGTTTAAATTTGAAGAACTTCATTAATAAATAATGTATATATGTGAATATTTTACTATAATATTTCACAATTACAGGAAGTACAGAGAACCCACAATGTTAATCATGAAAAATATCAAAAAGAGGGAAGTGTTGATGAAGAAATATAAGAAAGGTAAATGTTCACCTCTATATAACACTTCTATCTAATGTTTATATCTAACTATAATATTAATCATATTTATTTTGCAAGGGAAGAAAAAAAGAAGGCAAAAGGGCCTGCACCAAAGAAAATTCATGATGAAGAAAAAAGCACTGAAAAAAAAGAGTTGAAAGGTAAGAAATTAAAATGCACATATTTAATACATAATATGTACATTTTTGAAATGTATAATTACTTATTGTATTGTTTAAAAAGTTTGACCAATTTCAATTTTGTTAAAAGGACAAGAGGAAGAAGGACATGAAAAGGAGAAGAGTCCTGAAAAGAAAACTGTGGAACATGATATTTCAAAGCCAACAGAGTTGAAAGGTAAAAAAGTTAAAATGTACATATTTATTCAATAAAATGTACAATTTTGATATGTATAGTTACATATTGTATTGTTTAAAAATTTTGATCAATTTTAATTTTGTTAAAAGGACAAGAGGAAAAAGGACATGAAAAGGAGAAAAGTTCTGAAAAGAAAACTGTGGAAGATGATTTTCCAAAGCCAACAGAGATGAAAGATACTACTGGAAATAAGAAGGGTAATATTCTTTATATAAAATGTTCTTTTATATTTTATATAATAAACATTTGTCATTCTCTTTATATAAATGTTTATTTAATTTTTTATGTTTGATCATTTTATTTGCAGCACAAATGGCATATGATTATGTTGAAATTGAGGATGAGACTCATCTGATAGATGCAGATATGAATAATGAACTGACAAAATTAAGTGAGGAGCCACCTCACTTATCTCAACAGAGTGAACAGTCAACAAAAAAGAATGCAAGATATAAAATGGTTGCAAGAAAAAACAAGAACAAAAGCCCTATAGTTCCAAGTAGAAGAGTTACAAGAAGCCAAGGTAAAATTAATACTATTGTATTTAATGTTAAATAGCACATTTTTAATTTACTAACATAAAATTTTAAAAAACAACAGATGTTTTATTAGATGAACCTGTTAAGGAAGGCCAGAAGGAGGCAACTGATAAGCAAGGCCAGAAGGAGGTTCTGAATAGAAGAGTGTCTCCAAGGACTTCTCCTATGCAAAATAAATCTGTTGCAGAACCTACTCCAATCAAGAAAATGGCAGGTGCCCCTGCTGAATATGTTGCAGCACCTCTTAAAACAAAAGGTAAATGTTCAATTCTATAAAATGTTATTAAATATTATAAAATCAAAGATTTGTATGTAATATACAAAAATTTATAATTTATGTAGGTGGAAAGAAGAGATCTACAGAAGAAATGAAGGAGAGTTCAAAGGTTGCTGGAAAAAGAAAAGCAGGTATATAATGTTATTATAAATGTTCAATTTCATTATATAAAATGATTATATATAATGACTTAATTATTCATTTTTGTTCAATTACAATACATTTAATAATTATATGAGATTTTCAATTTTCAATGGCCAGCCCTGCCAAGAAAAATGTTGGGAAGAGGAAAAAAATACAAGAAGTACCATCTGATAAACCATCTCAGGATCCCTCTGATGAAATTTCAACTGACAGTGGTGATGACAGTGAAGAATCTGTCTACAAAGGTGAACAAGAGCCTGTTAGTGAAGATGATGAACAATTTGAGCAGGAGGAGGAGGAGGAGGTTGAAGAAAAGCCAAAAAAGAAAAAGGCAAAGAAGGAAAAGCTAGTGAAGGCAAAGGCTGGAAAGGGGGAGCAGAAGTTGGTTGTATATCAACCAGAAGGTGAGGGTAGTAGGGGTAAGAAAAAACTGAAAACAGAAATAGTTGAGGGAGAGGAAGTTCAGGAAATTCCACAAGAGGAATTTGAGGAAGAGAAAGCATTAACCAGAGGGGGGCATGTGAAGTTGATGCAGTGGACAAAACAAATGACTGAAAAACAGAAATCAGAGATAGAGGAGATTGGATTAGGACCCCTACTTCAAATCCAGTTACCTCAATTGGATCAAACTTTCTGTTATTGGATTCTGAACAATTTTGAAGAAAATTCACAAACTTTTGAACTTCCTAAAAATCAATCAATTGAAGTGGAAGTAGAGGATGTTAGGATAGTGTATGGACTACCAATGGGGGAAATTCCCATTGTTGAAGCAAAATCAGAAAAAGCAAGTGAGGAGTTTGAAAGTTTTATGAAGAAGTGTAGAGGAAAATGGAATGGAAAAATTCCTTCTGTAATCCAAATTGTGGCAAAATACATCGACAAAAAGTTTGAGAAAAACAGACCTGATGATGAAGATTTCATTACAAACTTTTTGGTGGTCGCAGTGAATGCATTGATTAAGTGCATACAAAACAATCGGTGCCTTTACAAGTTTCTCTATTTGATGATGAACAAGGAAAGAATCAAAAGCTTGAATTGGTGCCAATATGTTTATGATTCACTGATAAAGAATCATGTTGATTGGAGAAAACAGAAACACAAGGGATTCTACAAAGGCCCCCTACAATTTCTGATGGTATGACTAAGAATAAGCATATGTTTTGAAAATTGTTCAAATCTGTTTTCATAATTGTTCAAATATATTTCAATAATTGTTCATATATACTAATGTTCATTTGTTAATTGATAAATGTTCAAAATATGTTTGATAATCATATATAATTTGATAATTGTTCATTGTTATTTGTTTTGTAGCTGTTCTATTTTGATAGAGTTCAGAGATTGGATAAAAAGCCACAAAGAACAATCCCAATCATTTCTGTATGGAAACGGGACATGGTTCTTGAGAGGATAAAAAATGAATTGGAATTGGGACTTGGTAAAGGGAAAATACTTCCTAGAATTGTTGAGAAAGCTGAAGTCAGTCCCCAGGTATGTAAAATGAACACTTTCAAATACATAAATGTTCATTTCTATAATATGAAATGTATTATATTAATAATAATTATTTCTTTATAATCTAGATTTTCATGAATGAGTTTATGGATGTGGTGATGGAAACTGGTCGTTCCCTGTCAAAACTATCAAGCATATTATTGAAAGCAAAGGAAATTTTACCTGAGAATGACTTGGTAAAAAAAGTTGATGAGGTTATGGGGAAAATGGCACGGGAGCCATCAATCTTAAGCCAAGATGAGGAGATTTTTGGCTCAGAAGATTTCTTGAATGCCATTGCAGAAATTGAAAGGGAGTTTTTTAAAACAGCAGAATTGGAGAAAAACAAGAAAGGAAAACAGAAGCAGGATGAGTACAATATCCATAAAACATTCAGCTTAGGACTTACTCCTCCATCTCCACAAATTGGTAATAGCAAATTATAAGAGTTTATATATTATATTGAATAAGTCTTATAATTTGTTTAACTAACAAATTTAATGAAATACAGAATCAGATCCAAGCCATCCAACATCTACAACAATTGTTGTTATTGGCACTGAAGCCTCTGCTTCTGTAGCAGTTGAAAAGCCTAGTGGAACATCTACTCCTACAGGTAAATAATATGTTCATTATTATATTTAATAATGTTCATATGTATATTTAAAAATGTACATATTTATATTTAATAATGTTCATTTTTTAAAAATGCAGGAATGGCAAATCCAGGAATGGCAAGTATTGAAAAGCAATCTTCTGCTCCTCTAAATGTTGAAAATGAGCCTATTCAAGAAAAAAATGGAGAAGACATTCCAACAACTAGTGAAGTTATGAAGAACAAGGAGAGTGGACAAGAACAGGGGTAAAAAAACAAAAACCCCTGTATTGTATTAGTAGTGATGCTCTATGTATTAGTACTAATAATGTAGTTTATTTTGTTCAATCAAAAAACAATTAAGGTTTATGTAACTCTGAAGAATGTTTTATTAAATCAAGAACAATTAAGGTTTATGTAATTTAAGAATTATGATGTGTTATTGTAATATTAATTAAATTTTAGGAAAATTTTTAAATTACCACCCAAAAATGTAACCATTTTCGAACTAAACTCCCGTTTAATTTTTTATTTTAAATTACCACCCTTTAAATTACATAAATGCTCATATTACCACCCATTTAAAAAATCCGGTGGATTTTTCGTCTATGGGCCCCATCTAACGCTTATTTTGACCCTTTTGATTGATTTTTTCCTCGAATTTTCTCTTTAAAAACGCTCTCCTAACTTCAATTCACATTTCCTTCACCAAATTCTACCCCAATTATAGTGCAATTTGGTAGAATTTGGTGAACGAAATGTGAATTAAAGTTAGGAGAGCATTTTTAAAGAGAATAATCGGGGAAAAAATCAGTTAAAAGGGTCAAAATAAGCGTTAAGTGGGACCCACGGATAGAAAATCCACCGAATTTTTGAAATGGGTGGTAATATGAGTATTTATTTAATTTAAGGGGTGGTAATTTAAAATAAAAAATTAAACAGGTGGTTAGTTCGAAAATAGTTACATTTTTGGGTGGTAATTTAAAAATTAACCTAAATTTTATGTAATATGAAGTAATTTTAAATGATATTTATTGATATTTGAATGCTAAAATTAAAGCATGACATTATGTTACTGACTTGATTTGATTTTTCAGAAAAAAAAAAAAGAAAAATCTAACAGTGGATATAAAGAAGAAAATTCTGACAATGAAGCACAAGAAGAAAGGTACATCTTCCTCAAAAACTGACCAAAGGTAAATATATCATATATCTTCCTCAATAAATAAATGAACATTTGTGTGAATCAATTTGTTCATATATAAATTTCTTTTTGTTCAGGGAAGAAAATATGGAAAAAAGTGAAGAAAAGTCAAATGAAAAACAACTAGAGAAGAGCAAAGAATTTGCCAAGAACAAAGATGAGAGGTATAAATTACAATCCTTTAACTTGTGATTCATTTACGTGTTCATTTGTATATGCATATATGATCATATTAAATTCATTATATGTTTAGTTCATCAAAGAGGCCACAACGTCAACCACAAAATCTTCCTTTGGCTTTTAGATCTCCATATATGGTCAAATACAAAGATCTTTTTAAAGATGAGAAAAGAATGAATCAACTTGTCTGTGATTTTGCTTATAGTGGAGAAGATCAAAGGTAACTTATTCAAAATAAATTAATTTTTTGTAACTTTTTGAGTAAATTACTCATTTATACATTGCTTAATGTTCATTTACAGTGCTCTTTTACATCATGATGGAATCAATCTCATAAATAGAGCAGAAATGAAAACCCTTGGAGATGATGTACAAGTTATGAATTGTGTCTTAGATTCATGGGCAACAATCTGAATCATAAGAACACAAAAAGCAAGATATACTTCTCAACAATGCCACATGTAAGTTTATACCAATTATTTTTGATATTTATTACTCAAAAAATGTTTTATAAATTAATGTTTACTTTTTTAAATTACAGCAAATTATGTGCACAAATCAAGTCTGCAGAGAAGGGTCAACAATGGAAAAAAGATTAAAAGAATTCATAATAAGAATAAACAATGAATTGGAGATTTACAAAATCAAAAGCATTGTTGGATACAAACAGGTAACATAAATACATTTAATATGTTCAATTATAATAAATTAAATGTTCAATAACAATTTATTATTTGTTCAGATATTTTTTCCAGTAGCAACATCCAATCATTTTTTCGTGTTGTGCATCAATCATATGAAGGATACCATCCATATCATTGACAATAGAAAGCTACCACAACATGTGTCAGTATCTCAAAAGTATCTGGACCAACCAAAAATGATTGTAAGTTTAAATTTTATAGCATTTTGATAATTGACTAATAGTTTATTATATATGATTTAAATGTTCATTTTAGAATAAATAGATAGAAACTTAATCATTGATAAATGTTCAAAACAGCTAAAAGGATTGGCTGCATACATGAAACACGTTGGGTATGAAGATGCAAGTTCTATTGAGGATTATTAAATTGTATTGGAAAAAATGAAATGGCGCAGCAATGCAGATTACACAAATTGTGGAGTCTACATCATGAAGCATATGGAGACATTCACTGCTGATCCTAGTGAAGAATGGATTTGTGATCTGAAAGCAAATAATGTAAGTATATCAAATGTTCAATTGTAAAACATATAATGTTCATGTATGTAACATAGAATTGTTCTTAACTTATAATTCATTTCATTTACAGCTGGAACAAATAAGGAAACCGAGGATGCAATACACAGCTGAATTGATGCTTTTTGAAGGGAACACTGAGTCTAGGATAAACAGAAGAAAAGCAAGAAAGTTGGAAAAGGAGTAGTAATATAGTCATATATCATATATAGTCATATTTATACATAGTAATATAGTCATATTTCATATATAGACAATTTCATGTATTAACAATATTTCATATCTGGACAATTTCATTTACACAGTAGAATATTATTTTACAAAGTTTGTATTTGGATATTTCTTTTTAATCAATTTCATGTATAAAAAAATTACATATAAACTGTTCATTTATTTAAGCATAAATGTTCATATTAAAATATGATCATTTATATGACCATTAAATGTACAAATACAAAATAATCCTATATATTAAAAAGTTTCGTGTGTTGATAAAATCATATATAATACTATGTTAAATGATCAAATATGAACACATAATGTACATATATAAATAATAAAAAGAACATATTTTCAAAATATATATTAAAAAAATGGAACTGTTGATAATATTTGGTAGTAACACATTATAATATCAATAATGGTGTAAAAAAGATATATAATCTGACAATATAATTCTTAAAACAAGTATGAAATACTGGTGAGCTCTTTTATTTACCACTATTAGCTAATCTCTTAGCTACATTAGTATCAAAAAAAGCTAAAAATCTATCATACTTGGTAGAAAATTGTCCAGAACCAACATCATCATTTCTTGTAACATTAGAAGCACTCTCATTATTAGCCCTTGAAGAAGTAGCACCAGCTTGAACATTCTTTTCAGTAGAAGGAAGAACAGTAGAATGTATTGGAACTGTTGGAGCCCTAATAGCGTAATGATCATTCAAAGAACCAATACACACCCTTTTCGAAACATTTGTAGATGTATGTCCACTAGCATTGGCTTGAACACTCTTTTGCAAAGAAGGAAGAACAGAAGAACGTATGGGAACTCTTGGAGCTGTACCAGCAGCATTTTCATTCACAGAACCAAAATGAACCTTTTTGGGAACATTTGTAGATATATGTGAATCCTTTTCCTACACAAGAAAATTAAACATTATAAGACAATTAAATGTTCAATTTCAAAAAACAAAATGAACAAATGAGATTGTATTACCTTAGCAATAGCAGAAATATTTGTAGATGTATGTCCACTAGCATTGGCTTGAACACTCTTTTGCAAAGAAGGAAGAACAGAAGAACGTATGGGAACTCTTGGAGCTGTACCTGCAGCAATTTCATTCACAGAACCAAAATGAACCTTTTTGGGAACATTTGTAGATATATGTGAATCCTTTTCCTACACAAGAAAATTAAACATTATAAGACAATTAAATGTTCAATTTCAAAAAAACAAAATGAACAAATGAGATTGTATTACCTTAGCAATAGCAGAAATATCTGGATCAACAGATATATTGGATTGAAGAGAGCTTTCACCAGTAGCCTTTAAAAAAACAAATTTTAAAAATGATAAAAACGTAAATAATAAATGGAAAGTACAAAATGCAAATATTAAAAATTTTGTACATACCTGATCAACCTCATTTAGAACACTTTGATCAGAATCCTTTGAGCTAGAAGGAATATCTACAACCTACAATTTATTATTATAAATTAATTTTTATAAAATAAATATAAAAATAATCATAAAATAAAGAAATTAACCTGATGTAATGGGTTTTCAAGAACAATCAAGTCAGTAGGATCATTTACAGAATTGGCATAACTAATTGCAAATCCATTCTCATCAAATTCCTAGCAAAAAAAAAAAAAATTATGTTTGAAATATATAATCAAATATAGTTATATAAATGTTCATTCCTGAACATAATATTGTATGTAATGAATTAAATGAACGTATATGATAACATAAATGTTCATAAATACCTGAACAACAGCTTAACCTTTAGCTCGTATATAAGGAGTATAAATTGCCTTTCTCTTCCTCCAATTACCCTTTGCTTTGTTGCATGCTTTCTCTAAGGCACTTTTTGGCCTAAAATTCCTCTCACCGGTAGGCCTTGATTTTGGTGGATTCTTGACTTCATGATCAACAATTTCAATACCTTCGGCAGGCTCACTAAAATCTATAGCACCAGAAACACTCTCAACCTTTTCCTTTAAAAGGTTAAAATAACAATCAACCTCTGCCCTTGCATTCAATGAATGACAACTTGTTACCAACTTGACAAATTTCCTTAGTGTTTGTGACCTCCACACACTTGTAGCCACAACATTAGTTCTCAAAGTTGGTTCTTCAATACCATGACTACACATAGCAGCCTTTGTCCAGCGTTTCATTATGTACTCTTGTGGAAACACAATGCAAATGATATACTCGTAGAGAATGAGAGCAAAGCAAACCAGTTTCACTAAAGAACATGCAAGTGCAAAAGATTGCATGTGTTTCTTTATTAAAAACAACTTCATGTTTAACAATGTCCTTCCCAGGATGCCAAATATGATACGAATATTCAGGAAAATGCAAACCAGAATCTCGATGATCATATGCAGTACCTTTGATGAATTACTCTTCAAAAAGCACATAAGCTTGAATAGTATATATAGTTCTTGCATGAACTAAGATCCCAATGTTAGCAAAAGCTAAATGTCTATTTCCCCTCAAGTTATTGTAATCTATACCACCCTTCTTTGCTTCTCCACTCAGAAACAACATCTAGAAAAACATGGTAAAAGCCACATAGACCTTGTGTCTTATTAAGTCTATGAGAAACTGACTTATTTGTAGTTTCACTACGTTAAGAAGATAAAATACCACCAGACCAAAACTTCTTAGAATAAGCTGGACACCACATCTCCTTTATTTTGTACAAATCACACAACCAATCATCATTTGCACAATTATATTTCACCAACATTCTGTGAAGCAGAAATGAACATTTATCATTTCAATAAAGAACATAAAGAAAGTAATAGAATGAACATTTATATAAATGTAAATGTTCATATTTAAACACAAAATTTAAATAACATAAAAATGTACAGATTCCAAAAGATAAAAGAATGAAAAATGATCAAATTTAAACAAGTAATGCACATATATGAATAATAAAATGTTCATGTTAAAGAATTATTAAAAAGACAGAAAGAATAAAATATAAATATATTACCTTATCCAAAAATACTCAAACTCAGCAGGGGTTTCACAATATTTCAATAAATAGCTGAACAAATCTGTAAAACCATCCAAAGCTCTCAATGCTACAATATGCTTCTTTGAATTTTGCTCAAGATGCCATACACATAATCGATGATGGACAGTTGAAGGGAATATGTTTCTTATACCAGCAGCAATGGCTTGTGCTTGATCAGTCATAATAGTAATAGGAATTTTCTTTCCCATTGAATAAAGAAATGTATCGAATAACCAATCAAAAGAATCAGTGCGCTCATTAAGTATAAAACCCTTACCAAACATCACATTTTTACCATGATGGTTCATCCCTACAAAAGGAGCACAAATCATTCCATATTTATTAGTTTTATATGTTGTACCAAAGACCAATAAATCTCCAAAATAATGATAATCTCTGAGCATTCTTCCATCACGCCAAAAAAAAACTAACTAAGGCACCACTATCATCTTGCTCAAAATCATAATAAAAATCTGCCTCATCTACATGTCTCTTTGCAAAATACTTAATCAACTGATTGCTATCACATCCATCAAGTTTGGCAGCTTTATCACATGATAATGCATTATACACATCCGAAGCCGTAAAAGTAAGGTTAGGAGACCCACCAACCTCCTTCTTTAAAGCCCTCAAAGAATCAACAACTTTTACTCCACTCATTTTCAATGTAGAAATAAATTGAAGTTGTTCATCATTAACACTCCTTTGAGACCTTATTAAATGCCTCTTTTCAACAGGAATCATATCATGATTATGAACCATTTCATGTCTTGAACATGTCCAAACACCATCATGATCAACAAAAAACTGTATAAAGGCATTACAACCAGTTCGACAATCAAGCTTCTCATAAGCCCTACGATTCCTACACTTATCATCCTTATAACCCTCATTAGCACAAAGAAATCGTTTCTTCAATAATGAGCCATCTCTTCTCCACTTACACTTCCCAACTCGAACTCCAAAACCCTTCCTAAAAGCGTACTCATTATACATTTCATAAGCTTCGTCTTCAGATTTAAATTCTTTATACAATAATTCAGACTTCTCTGCCTCTTGATATACAATACCATTCTTTTTTCCCACTACATAAATATGTGAAATAAAATTATGATCAACATCAAAGCATAAAATGTACAATAACAAAACAATAAATAATCAACTATAAATAAATTTAAAATCTAATATAATAAAAATGATCATGTACACAAATGATCATTTATCAATTTAAAATGAACAATATTTAAAATATATCAGTAACAAACAATAAAACATATGATAATATTGAAAGGATTATTTAGCATAACACATTTTATCAAAAAAACTTTAAAATGTTTAACAAATTAAGCAAAACAAATTAAAACACATTACAACATATAAACAATTTAAATTAAGATCTAGCAAAACAAAATGTACTAAAATGTACTGCGATTCTTAACATGCAAAAAATCAAATCGATAACATATGATGAATAATCAAAATACAAACAAATCAGAATTCCTTGACGAATAATCAAAATCACAATGAACATGCAGAAATTATAAATTACGATATCAAAATCAATTACAAAATCAAAATCAATTACGAAATATCAAAATCAATTACGAAATCAAAATCAATTACGAAATCAAAATTACAGGAAACATTCATCAATTACAGAATTAAAGAGCATCAAAATACAAACAAATCCAGAAATTATAAAAAATAAAGTAATAAAACAGAGCATAACATAAACACAAAAAAAAAAATACATAAATTTGGAACATAATAGCTCACATTGATGAACAAATGAATCAACCAATGGAACACCAGATGGAAGAACAACTTGACAATCTCGATCAAAATCAGCAGTAGAAGAATCATCCATCACGAAAAACGCAGAAATTAGATGAAATCAAATTGAAGAGAGAGAAAAAATAAGAACAAAATCAATTGAAGAGAGAGAAAATAAATGTTCAAAATGATATATATACATAACTTGAGTGAAAAGAAAAGAAATTAAAAAACTAGCCAAAAATGGCAGGAAAAAAAAGGAAAAAAAAAAAGAATCATCACAATACAGAAAAACAGAAAAACGACGTCGTGGGGAGGGGGGTGCAGGTAGAGGAAGCTACACAGGGGACTAGTGTAAAAATTGTATGAATAATGAGGAAGTTATGGCCAAATTACTAAACTGGGCCCGATTTGATCTTTATATGCGGCCCAATGATCTAGAGGAGGGCCTAATATTGATTTATCATTCCTAATGCAATTAGAATTGATTTTAGCTTTCTAGATTCTTCTAGAAGGTTATTTTCATTCCTAATTTAATTAGCATTGATAAATTTTCTTTGGTTGACTTTTTAGAGTTTTAATGAGTTTAAAAGAAGTGTTTTAAAGGAAAATACGATTTTGCCCTCCTGTACGGCTAAATTTTATCAAAATTAAGAAAACGCGTGAAGCTGATTTCTAGCGCCTGACGATAGGATTAGCGCCTGGCGCTAAGGCTTGGTGTCTGGCGCTGCACTCCAGCGTTTGGCGCCACTTGCGTGTTTGACACTGCGATCGTGTTTTATTCTTTTCGAAACTCTGATTCGTTTTTTATCACATCCGGCTGATTTTCTCTATAAATAGCCTCCTAAAACCTCCGTTTTCCATCATCAATTATCATCATCAACAATTAGTTTTCTTATTCTCTCTCTCAAGCTTTCTCTACAAAATTCCGCATTCACAAGATCTAGAAAAACCTATCCAAGTTCGAAGTTGCCTTCGCCCTAGACGTGAAAGGTTTGATATGTTTGATGGTTTGGTCACAAATCTCTCTTTCAATTATTTAATTTAATTCTTTTGATTTTATATTTTCCTTGAAGGTACTAACGTGTGTATTTTGTTATTAGAAAGAGATACGAGGCATCCAAGTAAGTGCTTTAATTGTTTTATTGATATTTTGATTCCTAGTATCATGTTTAGGGTAAAGAATATAATGTCAATTATGATTTCTATGATGCCTTTTATTGTCTTTCCTAATATCCTGTTAGTATCATGTTAGGGCTATATATTTGATTTTTATTGTTTAATGACATGCTAGGGTTTGTTATTAATCTTGTTAGTATCTTGCCTAGGATCTTGCTATTATTATTATGTTTTATTATTAACATGATTATTTTTATGATTATACTTGCTATAATTATTATTATGATGATTATAATTGTGTTGCTTGATATTTATTGTTATTGCTTTATCACGCCTTTTATGCATGTTTAAAGGGAATTGGTACTTGTAATCACGCTTAATAAGATAATTAATTATCTTGTTTAGGGTTAATTTGATTATAATTCAAGTGATCGCCAATAATAGTTTTATTTGTGCATTAATATTCAACCAACATAGATAAACAGGTTTAAGGTTAATCCTATTAATTGCATGTTAGTTAGAAAGCGCACATGAATACGATCAGAATAAAGTAGCGGCCTATTATTAGGGCAGGTTCAATATCTTTTAGGTTGGATTTGTACCTTCATCCCCGAACTACCAGTCATGGTTCCAGACCTATTGGAGTTGATGATCTCCTGGATCGTTAAGGGGTGTAACCTTCACCTGGTGAACGGTTTACAAGTTCCTAAAACTTGTTGGCTACTCTTTTGCTCTAGCTTCCTTCCCTTTGGACGCCACCATACTTTAGTGTATGATGACAGTGGAGTTCAAGTTTGGGGTAATGCTTGAAATATTGCATACAGTTACTGTTCATTTGATTTAGGGTTACACTGTTCATGTGAGTTAGGGTTTCAATGTTCATCTGATTAACGGTTTCTGTCATGAGATTACTTAAGGGTTCATTATATTTATTAATAGGTCGGTGTATATCATGATTCCTCTTATTTAAATGTTTCATGGATGAAACAAAAATATAAATAAAGGATACATGTACGTACCTGTCAAAGTGATTGATTTTCGTTGCGAATGTTCATGTGAATGTCTTCCTCTAAAGAATGTGAATGGCTGCCTGATTTTAATGTTTCATGCACCAAACTTTTATGCATATAGAGTGTTTCAACATCAGTGTTGGTTTTTAAGTTTGGATTTAAGTGTTTGTGTTAATGTTTGTGGTTCAGGCTGCCTGTGATCATGAGTGAGTCCCCTAGTTTTGAAGAATCCCACTCTCATCACACCTACAACTATGAAATGTAAGAAAGCAGAAGTCTTGTAGGGATGAGGTTGATAAACCAACCAAATCTCCAGCCAAATCTCCTGCCAAGTCTCTTGTCAGAATTCCCTTAGAGCAGCAAACTAGTTCACTATTTGATAGGATGTTTGCGAATTCCATATCACACTACACATCTGAGCCATACTAATGCACTGATTGTAATTGTAATTTAAGCAGTGGTTGTAATGGGGAGCATATTTACAGCAATGAGACTAAAAGAATCAGGTTTGGCATTGTCCTTGAAGGCATGCCACCTGCAAACTCTGACTATTGGACTCATAATTTGTATAGAAGGAAAGTCAGAAAGCAGGGTTTGCCTATATCCTATGACAATGTTGATTCAGATTTCTCAGACTCCAATGACGATGATGGTGGTTGCTCTCTTTCTAAGAAGCATGTGTCCCTTAAAAAATGATTTTGATAATGAATCACACAGCTAAGTTTAGTTTGCCTTATCTTATTTTATGTTTGGACAAATTTGAACATTATAAATGGTTGTAGTTCGAACATGGTAACCTGTTTTGCCTTTGGGTGTTACTTCTGATATTGATTGATGCTGCTTTACTTTGGTTGCCTTGTTGTCTATGATTCATAAATGGTTGGATTCTGTTGCCTATTATTTTTCTTGTTGTTAATGATGATCAATTAGGTTGTTGCCTATGATTCATGACTGGTTGGTTTATGTTGCCTTTTCTTTTTCTTGTTGTTAATGATGAGTAGTTTCCTTATTGTTGCCTATGATTATGATGAACATTTGGTAGGATGCCTGTGATTCATGGATTAGTCATTTTTTATTATGATGATGCATGAGATGCTTGTGATGCATGGATTAGTCATTTATGCCTGTGATGCATGATTGGTTTGGATATTTATGCTTATGATGGTGCCTTTGCTGCCTATACTTATGCTTATGATGAACATTGGTTTGTGATGATAGCTTATTTGTATTGAGAAGGAATTAGGGATCTTGCTCATTTAATTTTGACCATAAGGTAACATCTTCCATAAGGAATTTTATTACATGATTCTAGTTATATCTGGCTGCTCATGTTGCCTTCTATGAAAAAAAAAATTTTAAGACTTTGATATCCCTGTCAATAACCTATCTAATTTAATATATGTACTATTGCCAATGGGATTCTTGTTTAACTGTCCAAAGTAAAGGACAGTTTACAAATATCCCATTAGGAAATAGTAAATTATGTTGACAGGGTGTGACTTGTTGAGGTCAATGATGAATAATGGGTGTATGATGTAATAAGGCTTTGTGTTTTTGCCATATAACTTGAGTTACATGAGACCTTGTATATGCTGCAATCATGCTTATGTTGTGCAACAGAAAGGGTGTGTCAATAGTTTAAACAATGGTGCTCACCTATTTATACACCCCGTCTATTGAAACATCCAACATAAGGTGTTGCATTTTTTTAACAATGATAAGTCTTTTTGTTGAGATAGCTGTAGGGAATAAATTTCAAGCGTTAACCCCTTGCTCGAACCCCACTGTGATCATACACTAAAGTACGGTGGCATCCAAAAGGGAATAAGATAGAGCAAAAGAGTTGCCAACAAGTTTTAGGAACTTGTAAACCGTTCACAGGGTGAAGGTTACACCCCTTAACGATCCAAGAGATCGTCACTCCATAAGGTCTAGAACAAAATAAGGGTCCGGGGATAAAGGTACAAATCCAACCTAAAAGAGATTGAACCTGCCCTAATAATAGGCCTCTACTTTATTCTGATCGTATTCCTGTGCGCTTTTTAATTAACATGCAAGCAATAGGATTAACCTAAACCTGTTTATCTATGTTGGTTGAATATTAATGCACAAATAAAACTATTATTGGCGATCACTTGAATTATAATCAAATTAACCCTAAAAGATTATTAATTATCTTATTAAGCGTGATTACAAATACCAATTCTCTTTAAACATGCATAAAAGGCGTGACCAAACAATAACAATAAATATCAAGCAACATAATAATAATAAATATCATGACATTAAAATTATAATCATAATCAAGATAATAATAATCATCATAAATAAAATAATCATCATAAAATCATCATCATAAAATCATCATCATAAAATTATAATTAAAATAATCATATCAACATTAAAGCATAATAATAGCAAGATCCTAGGCATGATACTAACAAGATTAATAACAAACCCTAGCATGTCACTAAGCAATAAAAATCAAAGCTTTAACCCGAACATGATACTAACAATCATAAATATTAGGAAGAACATAGAAAGCATCATACTTTTAATCATACTTGATATTAAAATTACCCTAGACATGATACTAGGAATATCATAATAACAATTTAAACATGATTTCAACATCATAACATCAATAAAAGTACTTACTTTGATGCACACGTTAGTAACTTCAAGAAAAATAATAAACAAACAATTAAATTAAATAATTGAAAGAGAGATTTGGGACCAAACCCTCAGAAATTAAACCTTTCACGTCTAGGGCGAAGGCAACTTCGAATATGGCTAGGTGTTTCTAGATCTTGCGAATGCGGAATTTTGTATAAAAAGCAAGTTTTGAAATGAAAGAGATGAAGAGATGGATGAATGAGAATTGATGATTGCGAATGAAAACTGATTGTAAGTGAATCAAAACGGAATTTTTAATACGTTATTTATAAAGAAATCAGCCAAAAAGATAAAATTACAAAACAGAGCATCTGGCGCAAATGAAACAGAGCTGGCGCTAGGCGCCAACACTAGCGGCAGACGCCAATGCCAGCGCCAGGTCCTAGTGCCAGGCGCCAGTGATTGGCATCAGGCGCTAGTCCTGTTTTTGACGCGTTTTCGAAAATCAGATAAATTTTCCGTACTGGAGGATAAAACCGTATTTTTTCCTCAAAAATGCTATTTGATTTTAATTAAAACTCTGATAAGTCAACAAAAGTCAATTTATCAATGCTAATTGAATTATGAATGAAAAGAACCTTCTAGAAGAATCTAGAAAACTAAAACCATTCCTAATTGCATTAGGAATGATAAATCATATTAGGCCCTCCCCTAGATCATTGGGCCGCACATAAGGTTCAAACCAGGCCCAGTTTAGTAAATTGGCCATAACTTCCTCAATATTCATCGGAATTGGGTCTATAATATATCGTTGGAAAGCTCTTGTCAAGCCCAATCCAACTACACTAATATATCATGGACCAACCAAAATGGATTGGTTGTTTTATTAAAATAAGTTTTCAAAAACAAAGAGAGGAGAAAAGTAATCATCGAGCACACATCTTTGAAAGTAACCGATTGTTGTTGTATCCTTGTTGTTTTGATGACCTCCTGCAAGCTAGAGAATGTCATCCCGCTTGAAAACCGCTACGCCTGTAACTGCTTCCAAATTAGAGGATTGCTTCGCCTGAAACGATCCTCTTCCGCTATGATAATATTCCATGTCCAAGGGAACACCATCGAAGATTGTTTCTCTTGAAACAATCCTCATCCGCATTGATAATATTCCACGTCCAAGGGAATACTATCGAAGATTATTTCTCTTGAAATCACCTTCAGTTGGTTTTTGACAACTTTCCACAATCTATGGAAAGCCATCTTGCTGCTTGTTTTGACGATCTTCCGCAATCTAGGGAACGTCGTCGATCAATATTGCTACATCTTAAGCCTTTCTTGAGTCATAGTGACAACCTTTCCAATCATAGCAAAAGTCATTTAAGACCGCATTATCATGAACCGCTCTTCTCATATCTTGGTGACAACCTTCACAATCTTAGCGAACGCCGTCAAAGACCGCCCATCTCATGCTATCTTCTCAAATCATGGGTGACAACCTCTACAATCTTAGCAAATGCCGTCGAAGACCGCCCATCTCGTGCTATCTTCTCAAAATCTTTTCTCAAATCTTAGTGACAACCTCCACAATCTTAGCGAATGCCGTCGAAGACCGCCCATCTCGTGCTATCTTCTCAAAATTTTTTCTCAAATCTTAGTGAAAACCTCCACAATCTTAGCGATTGTCGTCGAAGACCACCCATCTCGTGCTATCTTCTCAACCTCCACAATCTTAGCGAATGCTGTCGAAAATAATATTCCGAAGAAAATTACCGAAGGCCAACACTTGTCGATCTTTAAAGCTTGCTTGAACTTTGCTTCTGCTAAAACCAGTATGTCGGTGTCTCCGTGATGAGCCAATTCTTAGGCGCTTTAAGCTAAGTGAGACAATCTTTCGTCAGGCCGATCACTTATTTGCGGTTGTAATCAAATTGACTACTCAATCATGTCAAATTGCTTATAGGGGCTAACTGGCGTACCAAGGAACCTAAAATTGATGTTCTGTCGCTGGTGAGATATCTCTGGCGCCAGGAATTGGAGTAGGGTCTTTCCTATTCTGCTGCACCTGTATTTATTTTTGACTATAGAACTTTGCCAATCTTTTTAATTGTCTCAGGGATGACCTAAGATTTAACGTCGCTTGACTCATGGACTTGACACAACTTAAGGTATAAACTTGACTTGCTGTGATCGACTGACTCGAGGTTGACTCGACTCGAAGTGAAATGACACGTGTGACTCGTGTGTGCATTGTATTATGATTGTGCGACTCGGAAATGCAAAAAAGCAAAAAATTTCCGTCATTTTTGTGGAGGGTACTGAATTTCTCCCGAAAAAGAAAAATGCGAAAAAGAATCGAAGTTTTTGAATGCATGTTGAATGAGCTTGGTCAAAGTTGTTTGATACTATCTCTGAAGGTGCAAGGATTAACCCATCCTAGGCTATCTTAACTGTTGACTCCACGATGAAAGTATTTGGGTAACTTAGGCCCGGAGGCTAAGTACTTCATACTTCGTGATGCAATGACAATTATGATTGATGAGTGATGTTGATATGACAAGGCATGCTTCAGCGTTGTGTTAAGATTCTATGACAAAGGGTTCTAAGGGAAGTATATTTGGTCATGTATCTGTGATGTGTGTGATAGTGACACTAAAGTTAGGCCGCAAGAGCTAAGTGTGTGGGAAAATATATTATTTGTTAAAAGAGTCAAATGGTGGTGACTCTTAGGCTAGGTAAGCTAATGATATAGGGATCAAGCCCCCAAGTCTAGCTCTACATGGATAGGGATGAGCATAGGAGATCCCTTGATATGATCATGGTGTGTGTGTGAATGTGAATATGAATGCATGTTTATTACTGCCGCACCTCGATGTAAGGTTGCCTACGTATCCGTTAGGAATCAGGCCGAATGTAGCTCTAGCCGAACCTCGCACAAGTGTGTATACCTCAAAAAGGTCTTTTTTTAAGGGTTGTAACGTGGTAAGGCAAAAGGTTTGAAGAAGAAGGGGATAAAGGCTCAAGACCCTAGATAAGCCCCCAAGGTGTGCAACCTTGCTTTTGAATCTTTGTATTTTTATGCTTGAGTGTTTATTCTTTTTTAGCTCTTTTTGCTTTAGCATTTATTTTATTTTAATAAGTGTGGGCAATCCCGATCATGCGGTCTATCACTCACTTGACATTCATGTTTCTCAGGCACGGTACCGAGCACTCGATAAGAGACGTAATCCGAGACGTGTTCTTATCGAAGATATTTTCATATCAAAGACATTGGAACACTTGCCCTTTTGTACGCTTTATTTATTTATTTTTGCTTATTTTTTATATTTAATTTTTTTGAATTCACTCAAGCTTTTTTTAGAATTGCATAAGTTGCACGCCATCCCATCCCAAGGTTAGGTAGATGTAGGTTGAAAAAATGAAGGGTCTATCGTTAGACGAGGCTCAAAGTGGTTTATGAAGAAAGGATTGTAAATTGAAAAGTGAAAGGAGATATGATGTGGCTACAAGGGGTGCCTTATCCTTGGTACACCTTACGACATGGATTTTATTTATTTTATTTTTTTAATTTTTTTTTTTTGCAATGTAATGAAATGATCAAATATAAGGAAATAAATTCTCATTTTATTAAAAGAAAATAAATAATGATCCTACAAAATAAATCTAAGGAGAATAGAAAGATGTCTATGCTAGACTTATTGGGGAAAGGGTAAAAAATAAAAAAAGAAAAAGAAAAAAGAGGTCACGAAATCTTTTCGTTGAAGCTCGCCTCTTGTCTTGTGTTATTTCCTTTATCATCATTGCTCTTCTTGTTAATCGGAGGCATGGGAAGCTTGTTATTATCAATCAAATGTTGGATAGCCTCCTTTAGCTTCCAACATCTCTCAGTAGTATGACCCCTACCTTGATGGTACTTGTAGGGTTCGTCTGGATTCCAACTAGGCAATCTCTTTTCAGGTGCGGGATCTTGAATAGGTCCAATGGGAGTAATGAGTCCTTTGGCATGGAGTCGATCGAAGGCATATCATAGCTCATCCCAATGGGGGTGAAGTTTTTCTTTAGTTGCTTCTTAGATCTTTGGTTATCTATGGCTAAAACTTCACTGAGATTAAAGGTACTAACATTGTTACTAGAGTGGGCATTTTTGGAAGAAGAAGGATTGTCGTTCTTCTTTCCTTTCCAGCCACCGTGGTTACTATTGTTAGTAGCTTTTTGCTTTGCGAGGTCATCTTCGATTTCAATTCCGATGTCATAAACGGCCTTGAAAGTATTCAAATTGTGTTGATATTTTAAATGCTTCGAATACTTCTCTTGGAGATTCTTGATAAACATCCTCACGGATTCTTTTTCAGTGGGGACCTCAATCATCTTGGCGGAAGTTTCCCTCCACTTATTAAAGAAGGAAGTAAAACCTTCATTCTCTTTTTGTCTTAGCATCTCCAGTTGTCTATGGTCGGTTTCAACTTGAATATTGCACTTGTACCTATCAATGAAAGCGTTTACTAATGATTCCCAAGTAGAGGTTTTCTCTTTGTCAAGGGAGAAGTACCATTGTTGGCAAACGGTCTCAAGAGATAGTGAGAACAGAGAGGGGAAAACCTTCTTATCGATACTCTTAATGTTCATTATAGTTTCAAAAGCTCTTAGATGAAAGTAAGAGTTATCTGTTGCCTTGAATTTAGGGATGTCAGTGCGTTGAACTTATGTAGAAGAAGTTCCTTGTCCAGCAAGACCCCTTGTAAACTCATGCCCTGAAATTTATAGTAGCTAGATAGCTTGCTTAAACTCTCTTGCATGAGGTTCATTTGTTGTTGCTTCACAGGGTCATCAATCTTGAGTGTGAGTAGCTTTAGTGTCTCAGTCATGGTAAGCAATTGGTTCCTAAGCTCATTGACTTCTTCTTGAGTTGCCATTATCTTCTTAGCCTTCCTCTTTTGACGAATCGGTTTATCAAAAAGTGAGAACTGAATAAAGAGGTTGTCCTTGATCAATCGCCCTTCTCTTCTCGACCAAGTACTTTGGAAAAGGAATTAGGGGATACTTATTGTTAATTATTTGACTCAAGTTTTATTCAACATGCAAATCGATGGAGGAAGTGAAGAAAGATTGGAATAGAATGTGAAGGAAAATGATGTAGATGGAGGGATATGAAGAATCAGGAATAGAATGTACCCCAACTCAAATGACGGAAAAAACCGACTCATGCATGAACCTAAGATATGGTCATGGTGACATATACTCAAAGTGTGTGCCAAGACTAGTGAGTGTAGGTGATATGTTAAGACTCCTGTCATGACCATGTGGCTAGACTCAATTAATGACTCGACAAGGTGTTATTGACAGTGAAAATTAAACGAATTAATTAGCAAACTGATTAATTAGACACTAGGTGATGACTCGACCAATAATCCGAATTGTCGGCCAAACGACAGAACTGGCGTCACACTGTGCAGCTTGGCGCCAGACGACAGAGCTGTCGCCAGGCGCCACACTCCACAGTGTGGCGCTACAGCTCAGACTTTGGCGCCAATATTGGAGCTTCAGTCTGAGGCTGTTTTCGGTGTTATTAATCAACTGGGGTATGCCTAAAGTCGTACTAGGGTCAATTCCGATTAAAAAATTAGACTTTATTGACTCAAATTAATTAATTAATTAGGCAAAGTTCTTTAAGTCGTTAATTTATTTAATCTCAACACAAGTCAAAAAAACGTTTAAGAGAAACATAGAATATATGCACAACAAATAATGCACAATTAGTCAAGTAGGCACAATATGATGCAATGAGTTTGCAACCTAACCATGGCTCTAGTTCTCTAAAGTTCGGGATATGGTTTAGTCAATAGAGGGTCCATGGTTAATTGTCCGGATGCACCGCGCGGAAGCCTAACCGTGAAGGGTTGGCGCGAGTGGATGGGACACCGCGAGCTTTAGAAAAAAAAAAACTCGCTTCCATGGTTTGGTGAATTCAACATCTCGGATGTACCCTTTGTTGCACAGAGCGTTCAATCAGGTAGATGGAGCATGAATACCCAGAGGGTGATGTCCATATGTAGAACACATATGCGTTTCAGAAAAGTGAGAAAAAATTCAATCAGGAAGTAGGATCGAGCAAACAACACGAAAAATCGGTCGAAATTAGAACGCATATTTCTGGCTCGGTATTGGGGGAAATTGGCACCAGCAAACAGAGACTGGCACCAGTTTTTAACTTTAGCGCCTGGCACCAATGCTGGCGTCTTGCACTACGGCTAAAAGTCTGGCGCCAAGCTCTGGCCTCTGGCGCTACTTCCAACATGCCTCAACAACTGTCTGTGCTCGATAAATTTTTCCAGTTTCGCGCGGTGTTATTTCGGTCCTAGTTGTGAAAGATATTTCTCAAATTTCCTACCTGTAAAATCCTATGTTTTTAACTCATTGCGGATGGTATTATCAATGAGAACTTTTTTATGTATATGACAATAATTTTAATCAAGATTACGCACATGAAATACTTAGAATGTTTCGAGTCTCATCCACTCATTCTAAATAAATGCCGAAACAAATTCAGGAATTAAAAATAGAAATCCTCCCCAGTGGAGTCGCCAAAAACTATAAAGAATAAATTTCAAGCGTTAACCCCTTTCTCGAACCCCACTATGATCATACACTAAAGTACGGTGGCGTCCAAAAGGGAAGAAGATAGAGCAAAAGAGTCGCCAACAAGTTTTAGGAACTTGTAAACCGTTCACAGGGTGAAGGTTACACCCCTTAACGATCCAAGAGATCGTCAACTCCATAAGGTCTAGAACCAAATAAGGGTTCGGGGATGAAGGTACAAATCCAACCTAAAAGAGATTGAACCTCCCTAATAATAGACCTCTACTTTATTCTGATCGTATTCATGTGCGCTTTTTAATTAACATGCAAGCAATAGGATTAACCTAAACCTGTTTATCTATGTTGGTTGAATATTAATGCACAAATAAAACTATTATTGGCGATCACTTGAATTATAATCAAATTAACCCTAAAAGTTTATTAATTATCTTATTAAGCGTGATTACAAATACCAATTCTCTTTAAACATGCATAAAAGGCGTGACCAAACAATAACAATAAATATCAAGCAACATAATAATAATAAATATCATGACATTAAAATTATAATCATAATCAAGATAATAATAATCATCATAAATAAAATAATCATCATAAAATCATCATCATAAAATCATCATCATAAAATTATAATTAAAATAATCATATCAACATTAAAGCATAATAATAGCAAGATCCTAGGCATGATACTAACAAGATTAATAACAAACCCTAGCATGTCACTAAGCAATAAAAATCAAAGCTTTAACCCGAACATGATACTAACAATCATAAATATTAAGAAGAACATAGAAAGCATCATACTTTTAATCATACTTGATATTAAAATTACCCTAGACATGATACTAGGAATATCATAATAACAATTTAAACATGATTTCTATATCATAACATCAATAAAAGTACTTACTTTGATGCCTCGTACCTCTTTCTAATAAAAAAATACACACGTTAGTAACTTCAAGAAAAATAATAAACAAACAATTAAATTAAATAATTGAAAGAGAGATTTGGGACCAAACCCTCAGAAATTAAACCTTTCACGTCTAGGGAGAAGGCAACTTCGAATATGGCTAGGTGTTTCTAGATCTTACGAATGCGGAATTTTGTATAAAAAGCAAGTTTTGAAAAGAAAGAGATGAAGAGATGGATGAATGAGAATTGATGATTGCGAATGAAAACTGATTGTAGGTGAATCTAAACGGAATTTTTAATACGTTATTTATAAAGAAATAAGCCAAAAAGATAAAATTACAAAACAGAGCATCTGGCGCAAATGAAACAGAGTTGGCGCCAGCACCAGCTCATTGGCGCCAGGCGCCAACACTAGCGCTAGGCGCCAGGTCCTAGTGCCAGGCGCCAGTGCTTGACGTCAGGCGCTAGTCCTATTTTTGACGCGTTTTCGAAAATCAGATAAATTTGCCGTACTGGAGGATAAAATCGTATCTTTTCCTGAAAAATGTTAATTGATTTTAATTAAAACTCTAAAAAGTCAACAAAAGTCAATTTATCAATGCTAATTGAATTAGGAATGAAAAAAACCTTTTAGAAGAATCTAGAAGACTAAAACCATTCCTAATTGCATTAGGAATGATAAATCGTATTAGGCCCTCCCCTAGATCATTGGGCCGCATATAAGGTTCAAACCGGGCCCAGTTTAGTAAATTGGCCATAACTTCCTCAATATTCATTGGAATTCACTACTACAAAAATGCTCAAAGAGACCTGTTATAATAGGCCTTAGAGACCTTATTAGAGGAGGTCTCTAACTCACAGGTCTCTTTGCAGTAGAACAGGTTTCTTTGCATTTTTTAAGAGACCTCATAAGTGAGATAACAGGTCTCTTTGGCCATAAAAACATGATGAAGTCTAAGAGACCTGTTATCTTTCCCAACAGGTTTCTTAAGTACATCTAAGATACCTGTTAAGAGAGATACCAGGTCTCTTATCTCTTTATTTTTTTTAAAAAAAATACCTAAATTTGATACCCTACGGTATTTGTTTATGTAGGTACCTATACAGTATTGTTTTCTATACTTGTATTTGCAATGCTATATACTCTAAATATTTACTCCATAATCATATAATGTTCATGAAATTATATTATTGAACAAAAGTTGATAAAAACTTTTACAAATATTCATTAATAATAATTCAAATGTAACCTTCGGAAATACTATACAAAAATATCTAAAAATACTCTAATTTCCCCCAAAATATATAAACTAAACTCGTTAAACTATTATAAGTAGTTAAAAGCTTCTTCGTAGAGCAACAGATGACCCGTGAAGGATTTAATCTTACTTGAACAGTAATGGCATCCTATCTCTCTTTAATTGCTATTTGCTATTTGGCGACATATAAATCCATGGATATGATGATGAATAACTTCTGCTTCTTTCTCCTTTCGTACTCCAAAACGTATTTCCACCAGCTTTGCAGCTCCACAATTGCATCTAAACTATGCTTAATTCAATGCAGCATGACATGTGGCCTAATGTAAGAGTAGTTGAAGCAGCAACACAAAGGAAGGAAGAAACTTCATAACCCAATTATTATGCAATGTATGTTCAACATCAAAGCAATCTTTGGTTGGTAAGAACAAGGAGACACTAGAGACTCAGTTCCCTATAAATACTTTAAATTGGGACATCAAATGAGCTTTCATTATTAGTTTAAAAGTCAGTTAGCAAATATGAAACTATTGTTGACAAATTTAGCAATTATCATACTTGTTGAGTCGTAGGCAAACAATTTAATAACTTAATGCATAGTAGAGTGAGAACATGCTCTTAATAATTTTAATTTGACAGAAATGGATATACATAGAGAGAAACAAGCTCTTTCACGAAGCTATATCATATTCCTTTCCTCTATGCTAACATTGAAAAATAAATGCTTAGTAGTGGGAGGTTTGATTCAACATGGACGTTGGATTTTCAATTAGAGATGAAAACATTAATGCTTTAGACATGCTATACTATTAAGGTTTTTAGGACTTTAATTTTACCAAATAAATAAGCTCTTATATTATACGGAGTATTATTATGACTCATTCTAATGTTCTAGATGCCTTAATTTCAATACGAGAGAGTAATGAGAAAATTCTAATCTTTTTTTACAAACCTCTTTAAATTGATGATTATCTAGATGAGTAAATTACTAAAAATCTAATTCCACTTATAACTTAGCAAGCTTACCTAACTAGTAGACAAAATATGAGCTGATCAGATATATATAAACACAACAAAGGAAGGCATAAGACAAAGATAAATAAATAAAAAATAGAAATATAGAGATGACTTAGACACACAAAAATATAACATAAAGATTTAAACAAGACAAAGGTCAACTTATAACTTATAAAAATCAATGAGATTTGTTTTTTAATCCCAAAAGCATGGCACATATGCATTTTTGTTTATAAAATTGAGTGTATACAGCCTAAATAAGGAAATATAGGCAGTGAGCATAACAAAGCCATGACAGAAAATTACTGACGTGATTATAATAAGCAAAGAAGGTTAGCAAAACTTACACATTAAATGGACATATTACTCCATGTATTAGTCAAGTTAGATATTCGAAAAGACGAAAAGACCAACAATCAAACAGGTGTAGCAGGGGAGGTTAGTTTAACTTCACCCTTCTCATTAGAGATAGGGATTTGCAATGATAAAATATTAAATTGTCTTCATTTCTTGTACCTCGTTCGGATTTCATCACAACCTCTTTATTCTCTCTACACATAATATGCAAATACAAGGTCCAAATTTCAAAAATATGATATTGTTATTTGAAGTCATTCATCAAATTCCATTACACAATGTTCCTTTGACCTAAGAATATGATTATAAGACTAATGTAACAGCAACTGCAGCTAGAAAAATGCAAGTCAGATTGCCAATGCTCAAGTGTCTTAATCTTTGAAGATCTAATTCATAAAACTACTCACTTTTTCACTCAATTTGGCAATTTTTCATAAATACAACATAAATTAGACTTCATTCCATTATAATTTCACGCACCCAACTTCAAATCATATACAAAATCACAAAAATATGATCATTCAAAAAATTTAGTAGTAGATAAATTAAAATGACATACTTGTATAGAAATCAAAATTTAATAACAACAAACAATTGATTATAAAAATTGAAAAATTACTAATACCAAAATCTGGGTGTATGATTGCTATCTTTAACATAAAATTTTGCTTCTTATCCTTAATTGTAAATTAACGAAGCCCAGACATTGTAAGAGGAGTGCAAATGTCAAGCCGATAAACCCTAGAAAAAAAATTAATATGGAGAAAAAGGATATTGATGGTACCTTAGGGTGAGGGGAGCTCCAAGTGTAGGAAGGGAAGGGTGGAGTCAACAGTCGCCGGAGGTTAGGGTCGCGATGGATGGGGAAGTTTCCGGAGATTAAAGTCGCGTGGATGTGGAACTCGCCGGAGTTTAATCTTCGAGGTTACGCCGGAAAGCAACTTCAAGTGACGGGAGAACCGTACCGGTAGTAGAGAGGAGAACCAGAGGGTAGTGTTAAGTGTCTGTGGGCGGCGGTGTGGGCGACGACGGAGGGGACAGTGAGTCGAGGGTGAAAGGTGCTCTGGTGAGAATGAGTTGATTTTTTTTTTTTGACAGATGTGGGTCGATTTTTCTATCCTTAATAAGGTGGATGGATTCTAGTATATTTAAATTAAAAAATATAAAATATAAAAGAGAGCTGTTGACGATAACAGCAGGTCTCTTTATTTTTTTCCTGCCATCAATTTTGACATAAGAGACCTGCTACTTGTAATATCAGGTCTTATTAATGTAAGAAACCCGTTGTCCCACATAACAGGTCTCTTTTAGTAGGTTTCTTTGGTTATTTTTGTAGTAGTGATTGGGCCTATAATATATCGTTGGAAAGCTCTTGTCAAGCCCCATTCAACTACACTACTATTGGACCCATATCATGGACCAACCAAACTGGATTGGCTGTTTTATTAAAATAAGTTTTCAAAAACAGAGAGAGGAGAAAAGAAAATTAAAACTATCCGCAACACTAAACTTTCCACACTTTCGCTTCATTCGATTGTGATTCGACGCGAAAGGTACTCATCACTGGGTTTGGTTTTGCGGAGACACAAATGGGTGTCTACAATAGCCAACTTGAAATGCCCTTTCATTTTCTTGTCCTTAGTGAATTACTCAGTGTGTTCCCGATTTATTTACTTTGCAGACTTTGGAATATTATTGGATGTCTTGTTGGAGTGTCAATGATGCTTGGGGACAATCCGAGTTTAAAAAAAATAGTGCAATGACATATGATGAGAACTATGTTTTGCAAAATAAAATGCCCTTTTCATTTCATAATAAAAGATATGATTACATTTTTTAAGTGACTTAATGTCAAGACAAAACATAAGCATAAATACATGTCAAAAGATTTAAGCTTTAGCCCCTACACTAGTGTGCATTGGCATTTGAAGTAGATGCCTCATGATTATTGGCCATAACAGGCCTATAACACTTTGTTGCAGTGTACTGACTTTCATTGCTTTGATCTTTCACACCTCCTATGTTTGCATTGCTGTGTTCTTCATTTGCATATGTGTTAGCATTGTATTGCTCTTAAGAGTCTTCTTAATCATCTAAATCTGGCTTGTCCATATACACTCTTTCTCATTCATCAATCACAACCAATATAGGAGAATCTATGTCATCTTGTAGTCTTGTAGACACCTAAAAATGTCTCACCGAAACCAAACCCGATGATGAACAACCTTTCACCGCCATTATTGGTCGGGTTGAGTATTTAATCCTGAGAGTGATTAAAATTTCATATTCAATCAAATTCAGTTCATAAAATAGTCAACGGATCAGTCCTAATGTTTAGTTAAAGCATAGTCCAATTTTTATTTTGGCCCAAACCTTTTTTATTCATTTCATATTATTTATTATTTTAGCCCAATTAATAAATAATAATAATCCTAAATAGCCCGAAATTATGAAACGACATTTAAAAATGCTGAGCGTAATTAGGGTAAAAGTGAATTTATTTGGACGCAAAAAAGGAAGTAAAATCCACCGTGTCACAGGAAAAGTTATCGCGCCATGGGATTTTGATCCGCATCACGGTATAATTTCATGTGTCAAGGGATGGGCACCGTGACACGGGACAATTATGTGTTTTCTCGGCGTAAACCCTTCACGCGTTTTTATCTTCTGTAGGTTAATTCTTTCCCGCGTCACGCCAGGTTTCCCCGCGTCGCACGAAAGTGTACCGTGTCACGGCATACTTTGCCGTGTCGCGACATGCTTTGCCGTGTCGCGATAGTGTTTTTAAGGGGGTTTTTTTTAATCTTTTTAGGGTTCCGTGTTTCCCTTTGCTCATTTCCCTATAAATACCCCCTCATTTCTGTTGTTTGGGGCATCAATTAATTCTCTCTTCTCTCTTCTATGCTCTAGCCTAAACACTAGCCTACCTTATTCTTCCAAAATACTTCCTTTAAATACTGGAGTCCGTACTTTACCCGAGGTTCTGTCCTTAAACCAAGGCGTGAAAGGTAGAAATGTTTAAAAGTTTGGCCCCAAATGAACTCTATTTAATTTAATTTAATTTTAATAATTGTATTATTTATTTCCTTGAAGTTACTAACTCGTTTATTGTTTTATAGTTGCAAGCAATCAAAATCAAAGTAAAGAATCATGTTCCTTTTATTTCTAGTATTTTTCTAATGATTTTATATCGTTAGATTTATTGTTAAATTGCTTTCAATATTAATGTTTATTCGATTATATTTTTTATGATCACCATATTACATGTTTAAAGGGAATATGTAATTGAAAATCAGGCCTAATAATATAATTTGGACAACCGATTTAGGTTCCTTTTTAATCTTGTTGTTAATTCAAGTGATCACTAATATTTTAGAATTATGTGTTGCATTAATATTAAACCAATTCAGCATAATAATAGATTGAAGCAAATTGAATCTTTGTTTGCATGCCTTTGAGATCGCAGGAATCACTTTTCACTACAAGAATAGAGTAGAGGCTAATACTTAAGGATTTATGTCTTCGTCGTGTGCAATTACTAGATATATAATTAGATCAAATTATGGAGATAATTAAGTTCGTACATTTGGGTCGTCGTTTTATCATAGCTAGAAGTACTAACAATCTTTGGGCTAGTAAAATAGCCCAAAGCCCAATTGGACGGATCCTATAAGGTCACACAAGGGGCTAGATCGAACATTAGAGGACGAGGCCCGTCATGGGCCTCATCACTCTAGGTGGCCGGCCATATGGAGGACTAGAAGGGATTTTGGGCTTCGTGCCCTAGTCTAATTATATTGAGATTATAAATAGATTAGGTGCCTAGGTTTGCATGTATGCAGTTTTACTGTTCTATTGATCAAACCCTAATTAGCAAACACGAAACCCAACCCCTCTCAAAGTCCTCTCTCTCACATGGCTCTCTCCTCCTCCTTTACGCCGATGGTGTCTCGTGGTGGTGGGGGTTCGTGCAGTGGTTGGTTGTCCGAAAAGGTGGTGATCGCGGTTTTCCTCAATCACTCGACCAATCTAGTATTGGTGGACGGCTTGTTCGAATCTCGTGGACTAAGTGGAGGAGCAACACTTGGGGATCTATTCTCTCCCTGATTTTCCTTTCGAATAGCTTCGTGGAATTCACGCATCAAAGGTATGATTATGTGTCTTGTGTGTTATGCATGCGATTCTTGGTTTAGGTGCTTTATGAATATGATTCATGTTATTTCCGCTGCGTAGTACCTATACACTCCTACAGTGGTGTCAGTTAGCCTCTTGCATGAACGCACTTGATCATAATAATACGATTATTTGATGTCCATGTTAATTTTGTAATCTATTAAGAGGGAGAAATTAATTTAATTATGGTTCAATTATTATTTTAATGTGATTAAACTTTTGAAATTGATTAAATGCGATTTAATTATGCTCAAATAGCCATGAAGAGGACCAAAATTTAGCCCTAATATGTTCAAAATTTTCGAACCCCCTAACTGTAGGCGTCGTTTGAAGTGCGCCTACGTTAAAAGCATGTGGTGAATATGCTTGGAACTCATAGGAAGTAGGAATTGACATAATACGATTAGGGACAAGGACAGTAGGGAGCCGCCAACAAGTTTTTAAGGAACTTGTAAACCGTTCACGGATCATAAAAGGCAACCACGAATAAGGGACAACGAAGGCAACAACGATTGACCCGTGAAGGTTACACCCCATTCATAATCCATGAGATTACTAAGTCCATATGGTTCGGAACCACGAAAGGAGGATCGGGGATGATGGTACGAAGTGAGTCATGGAGTCACATTCGCCCGTATTGGCCTCTACTCGATTCTTATATTGAAAAGCATTCCTGTGATCTCAAAGACATACAAACAATAATTCAATTCGCTCCAAAATATTATTTAACTAAATTGGTTTAATATTGATGCACACATAATTCTAAAATATTGATGATCACTTCAATTAATAATAAGATTAAAAGGACCCTAAACCGGTTATCCAAATTATCTTATTAGGCGTGATTTTCAATTACATATTCCCTTTAAACATGCAATACGGTGATCAATAATAGAATAACATTAATATTAAAACCAAATTAATCACAATTCCAACAACATAAAATCGTTAGAAAAATAATAAAAATAAAAGGAGCATGACTCTTACTTTGATTCTGTTTGTTTGCAACTACAAAATAATAAACGAGTTAGTAACTTCAAGAAAATAATAAAGCAATAATTAAATCAAATTAAATAAAGTAAGGTAGATTTGGGGCCAAACCCTTAAACAGTTCTACCTTTCACGCCTTGGCTTAAGGATAGAACCACGAGTAAAGTATGGACTCCTTTGAGTACTTGAAGAAGGAATTTTGAAGTAGAAAAGGGGTAGGCTAGTGTTTAGGCTAAAGCATAGAAGAGAGAAAATTAAATCAGAGAATAACTCCGTGCCCCGTACATCAGAAATGAGGGGGTATTTATAGGGAAAATGTGCTGAGGGAGCACACGGAACCCTAAAATGATAAAACCCTAAAAAAGTATCCCGTGACACGGTCAAACTGTACCGTGACACGGGAAGCCCCACCGTCAGACGGTACACTTTCCCGTGACACGGTACACTTTTGGCGTGACGCGGGAAATTTTCAGAAAACGGGATAGAAAACGCGTCAAGGGTTTACGTGAAAAAGACACGGAATGTCCCGTGTCACGGGAAATCCCACCGTCAGACGGGAAGGATTCCCGTGACACGGTAGGTACCTGCCCTGGCGCGGGAAATTCCAGCCTGTTTTTCCGTCTAAATACATTTTTAACCCTAATTTCCTTCGGCATTTTAAGTGCCGATTGATAATTTCGGGCTTTTTCTGACTTTTTATTATTCGGGCTAAAATAAGAAAATAATTAAATAAAAATAAATAAAGGGTTTGGGCCAAAAATAAATAATAAAACAATAAAATAAAAAGGCTTGGGCTAAAAATTAATTAATAAGTTTCGGCTGAAATTAAAACTATGCTTTTACCAAACATCAAGACTAATCCATGGACTGTTCAAAAATATGAATTTAATAAAATGCGATTTTTTAAGCACTCTCAGGATTAAATACTAAACCCGACCAATAGTGGCGGTGAAAGCTTGTTCATCATCGGGTTTGGTTTTGGGGAGACATTTTTAGATGTCTACACTAACCCTAATTTTCGAATAATTTCGAAAATCCTAGCCCTAAAATATGATTTTTGTGCTTGATTTTGTTTTAATTCGATTTGTTTTATGTTTCATAATATTAATTGGATTGATTTATGCATAAAAAATGTTTTGTGTGTGATCATCGATTTAATTTTAAGAGTTAGAATTAAATTGGGATTAAATTTATGATAAAACCTAATTTTAAATTTGAATGTAATTTAATTTTAATCTAATGGACTAATTTAATTTAATTGTGATAAATGTTATTGTAATTAAATTAAAACACAAGAAAAAGTTTTGAGGCCGGCAACCGCGGCTGGGGGGCGCAACCACGGTGATTGTCGACCTGGTGGCAGCCCGAATGGGAGGGTGGGAGGGCAGGCGGTCCAAGGTGGTTGTGGGCAGCAGCGTGCAAGCGTTGCACGACTGCTGCCATGACTGCCAGTGCTCCTGCCACACTGCTGCCCTTGCGATAGTGGCTGCTATTGGCAGCCAACCACGGTGGCCGGTGGTGGTGGCTTGCAGTTTTTTTTTAAAAAAACAGTTTTGAAAAATTATTTCAAGATAATTATGAATTATTTTGGGATAAAATCAATTTATTTTGGATAAAATCGTTTTATTTTGGGATAGAATCAAATTTTTCAAAAGTTGTTATATGTGATATTATCCATATTTAAAGTTGTTAAATTGGTAATTATCCTAATTAAAGTGGTTAATTTTGGATAAGATTGATTAGGATATTCCGAGCATATACCAAAAGGATAATAATTGATTTAAATAATGTGATTATCCCATAATTAGATTAGGATATAATTGATTTTAAAATTATTTGATTGGCTAGTAAATAGGATAGAATCTCCTAAATTTTATAGGTTAATTATGGAAGATTAAATATGATTTATCTTTCTAAATTAAAATATGATTTGATTCTATCTCATGACTAAATTAAATATGTGATATTTTATAAACGGTCATGAATAATATATGATATTATCTAATTATGATTAAAATATAAAATAGTTTAGGAAATGCGTTGACTTTATTATGAACATTCGATGTTGT
This sequence comes from Chenopodium quinoa, assembly GCF_001683475.1. NCBI lineage: Eukaryota > Viridiplantae > Streptophyta > Magnoliopsida > Caryophyllales > Amaranthaceae > Chenopodium > Chenopodium quinoa. Next base: position 4,052,462 of record NW_018743955.1, read on the forward strand.
AGTTTAGACAAGCATGTTGAGTGATTTATTATATGGCACTTTTATAATATATAATATTATGTTGCTATATATAGACTAGTATGGCCCATAGATTCTTAAATATGATCTGCGCACCGTGAAGTATTTTTGTAATCTAAATACGGTCTGCGTACCGTTAAGTATTTTTGTAACTTTTATTTAAAGTAAATAGAATAGTTATTCAAATAGTGTTAGTTCAAAGAAGCCCATTAAGTGAAGGCCCAAAGGAGCAAGGTGGATGGAGATCCATGATGATTCAAGTGGGTGCATTCTCATTTCTAGATTTCTTAGCACTAAGGGGCCATACTATGTCATGATTTATTTTATTGCATTAATAGATTATGCATGTTAGATTTTATTTATTTTGATTGATGATGCACTAGAGTTCACTTAATAATAACAACATAATGAATCTAGGTCCCAGTAATATTAAGATTGCTTTTCCAATTAAAAACCCAATGAAACCTTTGATTTTTTATGATGGGCCTCAGTTGGGTGTCATACTATATCTTTGGGATGTTGGGGTAGATCACGTCCTACACTTTTAATTGGTTATGCTTAACAAGGTTACCTAAAGCTAGAGTTTAGAACTTTGAAACAAAGGGTAATAATTAAACATGTGATGATTAATTATTGAACCAAGAGTTACAAGAGTTGTAATCAGTAAAGAGTTTACTCACCTTAAAAATGTAATGGTTGATGGTAGGGCCTCAGTCCGGTCAATTATTGACAAATAAAGGATCTTGAAATCACTTAAAATTCAATTGGGATCAATTAATTATTGAATAAAGTGTTTTAAAGTTACCTAATGAATGCGTTTATAGTACTTTAATTTTAATTAAACATAATTATTAAACTTTGCCTTATTTTGACATAGATGGGTAGCCGAAACAACGATGACAGTAATTCTTTACCTCCAACAATGAAAACAAGGCTTAACTTTCTCAACTTCAACGATTGGGAAAGCAAACTTAGAAGTGTTCTAAGGAACGAAAATCTCGAATTTCGTTTAGACTTATCAATCGAGGGCAGATTTAGTCCAGGCATGACTCATAAGAAGCATTTGAGAAATGTTTCAGATTGTGAGAGAGTCGCGCATGTAATGTTGTCTTCTATTCTAGAGGATTGGGCTAGAAGATTTATGAACTATGAACCTTATCTCTTATTTAAGTGCTTACGTGATGTTTGCTATGGAATTCTAAATTCCCATGTTGATGGAGAAATGGATGGAAACGTCATGGAAATCATTAATATGGTTCCCAAGAATGACGACTCACGGACTGGAAGTATTAGGTTTGAAACCTACAAGCTTAATCGCGAGATAATTTCAAGAAAACTTTTACCAGGCCAGTCAGTACAGATTCATGTGGATATGATGGTTCATCTATTTGACCGCATGAGTATTTTAGGGAGACCACACACAGATGATCAAGTTCATGATATAATTCTGCATTCTCTACATGATGATTTTGACCTTGAAAAACTTTGTCAAGATGATGAGGATTCTGCAGTCAAACTTATTGATTTACTCAAGAATCATGAAGAGGATTACCTGAAAAGGGAATAATCCAGTGCTTGAACAAGGATGTCCCCACTTTGATGAGGTAACAGGTAAGAGTACCTAATACTCTTGTTATAAACATTTTAAATTTCACTTAGGTATGTGATACCAAGTTACAGTGCTTAACATTGTGATGTTGCGCAAGAACTGTAAACAAGTGAAGCTAGCAAGGAAATGAAGCTTGAAGGTGCACTACAAGTGTTTGAGTGGCCAAAGATAGCTTCACAGTTTTAAATTTTGATTAGTTTATCATGACTTTAGAACAATTTCCAATTTTGATGAGATAATATTTCAGTTTTGTTAGAATACTGATTTGGTTTACTTGGCTTAGACAAGTGTTGATCCATGACCAAGGTAATAAATTGCTTTCATTTTGCTAGATATGAGTTAATTTTGTTTTATGGAATTGATATAAGTAGATCACAATGCAAAAGTAAAATTTAGATGTTTCAAAGTGCACTTGCTTATAACAAGTAAGGTTAGGTCACATTAACCATTTGCACATCCAAAGTTATGGATGAACTCTTATTCTTATACAATTATGAATCACTTGAGAATTAGAAGTCGTGCTTGATAAGTTAAGATGACCAAGTTGTCTTTTAGTAGAAAGGGTAAAAGAAGCTAAAATGACCTTATGGAACTTATACATATGATGTATATGGACCAATAAGTTCAAAATTAGCAAAGAGATATCACTATTTCATTGCTTTTATTAACGATTTAAGTAAATATGTCGATAATTACTTAATGAAGTAAAAGCCGGAATCATTGAAATGTTCAAAATTCCAAAATGAAATGTAAAATCGGTTTGAGATGAACAAATTAACACCACAATATGATTGATGTGATAAATATTTAACTCAAAAGGAATGATCATCTAAAGGATTTGTTGAATTAATTCATAATCCAGAAACACTACAATTAAAATGTATGTTGAAAGTAGGAATCAAACTTTGCTTGCCATGGTTCGATCCAAGTTTTGAATGATTTACAAATATCATTTTAAGGATATGCATTAGAACAATAACAATTACGAATATACTAAACAAAATCTTAACTAAAGCAGTAGAAAAGATATCATAAATGTTATGGACTGGAAATGTTCAAAAGTTATCTTTTCTAAACAAGATAGAGAGAATATGAAATCTATGTAAAATGTTTACAAAGATGGCATAATAAACTCTAAATCAGAGGTATTATTCCTACAATCGCGTAGAAACAAAATTTTTGTTGCTCGCGGTAGTGTCTTTATAGAAAGAAATGTCTTCCTACAAAGTCAGAGACGAATGCGCATGAAATCAGCTAATTTGATAAACCATGTGTTGAAGCAAGCTAATTCAACTAGCGAGACTTCTATCATCCTACTAGAATAAAAGGCTTCAAAGATTTGAAGAGAATAATTCTATTGTCGCTCATACCTATCGTAGGTTACTTAGGATCAAAACAAACAGTTTGTTGGAATTCTAGTGAAAGGTGGATTCTAAAATTTCCCTATTGGAATGGTTAGAACCCATACCTACAAGCAAGCTTTGGACAAGTGCCAACTCAGGAAATGACTTAAAGCCATGAAATCAAGAATAGACTCCATATCTGTAAAGATGTGTTAGTCCATAATAGTTTTACAAATGGGGTCAAACCTGTTAAGCAATGTAGGCTCATTCGGATTATTTCTAGTTGTGGAAGATCAAAATCACCTTCATGAAATGTTCTTGATGGATGGTATGTATATGATACATCCTAAAAATTTTGAAATCAAGAAATTCCTAGAAAGTTTTGCAAACTTCATAAATTCATTTATGGATTGAAGTAAGCATCAGGGAGTTGGAACATTCGTTTTGTTTAGGAAATCAAACAGTTTGATTTCCTTAGTAGAACAAAAAGGGAATCTTGTAGAGACAAGAAGTTTAGTGGGAGTAATTGGTCTTCTTAGTCTAGTATGTAGTTGACATACAGTTCATATGAAATGATATATCAATGCTTGAATAAGTCAAGCAGTGGTTAGAAAGATTGTTTCTATATGAGAGACTAAGGAGATGTTAACTACATATTGGGATTCAAAATCCACAAAGTGAATCTTGAAGAATGATTGGACCTAATAAAGAGACTTATGTTGATGAGGTTCTTGACAAGTTCAAGATGTAAGATTCTAAGATAGGATGTCTTCCCATGTCTCATGGAACTACGCTTAGTAAAACTCAGTGCCTTAAAAAACTAATAGAGTTGAGTTGTAAAATTAGTGTACCTTATGATTTTACAAAAGTATCCATTACATGTGCCATGAAATGTACAAAGCAATATGTTGCATATGACTTGTGCATGTGTAGCAGGTTTCAAGCAAATTCAGAATAAGCATACGGAGAATTACCAAGAACAGATCATTGAGTACTTGAGAAGTACTAAAAGGAATTCTTCTAGCTATTTTGTTAAAAGTTAATTTAAGCAAATTTTCAAAAGGTTATACAGATGCATGTTTTCCAAACAGGCAAGATGATTCTAGATGTTGATCTAGATACATATTTGTGTCTGGATGGAGAAAAACAGTGAGCTTGAAGAGTTCAAAGCAGAGCACTGTTGCATACCCAATATCTGAATATGTGTATTAAACTATAGTAAGATAGTTAGAGAGGAAGTTCGGATTAGAATGTCATGTGACTAACAGGTCACCTTTACCCAAGAATAAAGGAGCCATAGTCACATCACAAATCTAAACAAAAGGATATGAGATATCACCTCAATTATGAGATCATTAACCAGCGGAAGATCATGCTCTGCAAAGTTTTATTATGAGTGAGAAATCACTAAACCCCTTACATGGACTAAGGTATGAGAGTCATATTAAAGTCTTAGGATTGAAGCAAGTAATGTAATTTAAGTTGTATATGTTTTGAAAAAAACATATTACATGAGAAATGCATCAATTTGCAGAATTATGTTTAAAATAGAAATTATTATTTCTCTTATTTAATAATGGTTTTGGAAATTAAATAAAATGTCCAAAATAATTATGAATTGATGGGCTCATCAAGTTGATGACCTGGTGAATTGAAACCCCACAGGTGAACAAAATTCATATATTATTTAAGTTCCTAGTTTGAGATCATTAAAGTGGACATAAATGATTTCAATAAATGGACTAGCATGTAAGATTGATTGGATAGCGCAGTTTCATGGGCTATAAGGGCATAGTGATGCTCGGTCAATCACTTGGATATGCATGAATGATGCATTATCAAACTAATGACCTACTTTGAAGTTCAAGAATAGAGCTTCTGTATATATTAGTGGATTCCTTTGACATGAGTGGAACATTGATTTCATTCAATGAATGTCATGACTATAGTACACTCAAACGTCTAGCCGTAACTAGAGATTATAAAGGGTGTGTCCTGGTTATTTCAGAAGTTGAGTGGGAGGCTTGTTACCACAAGATTGGATAAAGTCTACTTATTAAATTAGGAAATGTGTCATGGTCGCTTGAAGAGGGAGAATTCAGAAAATACGTGGCCGCGTTCAAATGCATTACACAGTAATCATTTGGTTTTGTAATTCTAACTAAGATTTCAAGAAACGATTTGTAGATTAATATGATCTCGACATGTGATGCAATCATGTTATCAAATCGACACATATATTGACTTAAGGAATTTGAATATTGCACACTTGTCTCAGACAAGTGGGAGATTGAAGGATTTATGTCTTCGTCGTGTGCAATTACTAGATATGTAATTAGAACAAATTATGGAGATAATTAAGTTCGTACATTTGGGTCGTCGTTTTATCATAGCTAGAGATACTAACGATCTTTGGGCTAGTAAAATAGCCCAAAGCTCAATTAGACGGATCCTATAAGGTCACACAAAGGGGTTAGATCGAGAATTAGAGGACGAGGCCCGTCATGGGCCTCATCACTCTAGGTGGCCAACCATGTGGAGTACTAGAAAGAGTTTTGGGCTTCGTGCCCTAGTCTAATTATAATAAGATTATAAATAGACTAGGTGCCTAGGTTTACATGTATGCAGTTTTACTGTTCTATTGATCAAACCCTAATTAGAAAACACAAAACCCAACCCCTCTCAAAGTCCTCTCTCTCACACGGCTCTCTCCTCCTCCTCAACGCCGGTGGTGTCTCGTGGTGGTGGTGGTTTGTGCGGTGGTTGGTTGTCCGAAAAGGTGGTGATCGTGGTTTTCCTCAATCACTCGATCAATCTAGTATTGGTGGACGACTCGTTTGAATCCCGTGGACTAAGTAGAGGAGCAACACTTGGGGCTCTATTCTCTCCCTGATTTTCCTGTCGAATAGCTTTGTGGAATTCACGCATCAAAGGTATCATTATGTGTCTTGTGTGTTATGCATGCAATTCTTGGTTTAGGTGCTTTATGAATATGATTCATGTAATTTCCGCTACGTAGTACCTATAAACTCCTACAAATACGAGCGAATGTGTCTCCATGACTCACTTTGTACCATCATCCCCAATCCTCCTTTTGTGGCTCCGAACAATAAGAAGTTAGAATCTCATGGATTATGAATGGGGTGTAACCTTCATGGGTCAATCGTTGTTGCCTTTCGTTGTCCCTTTATCGTGGTTGCTGTAGACATCTACTTTTGGCCTCCTGTCCCGACAGGAAGTGCAATGACGATAAATAAAACCATCTTCGTGTTGGATTGAAGTAAAGAATGCTTATGGATGACTGCTAAACCACAAAAACACAAAAAAGACTAGCCTAACCCAAAACAAATACAAAAAAAGGTCAAATTAACTAAACCCGATCCTAATTAGGCTTAGGCCCGTGCTTAAGACCCAATAATGATGGATTTAGAGACGCCTAGGTTAAAATTAAAGCTGCCACAGAAAAATCCGTGTGCATCTCAATGAGTCGCGCTGGTCTGGCGCGCACAACTAATTTAGTTGCGCGCAAAACCTAGCGCAACTTCTAGAGATGCGCTCGTGGAAGATTCAGAATTTTATAAAAATATAGAATCGAATCTTACCATAAAACAGCGCACAAGACATTCAGCTGCGCTGCCCATAGCAGCGCAACTAAACCACTTGCGCTAGGATGCCGCGCGCAACTGACCCAGATGCGCCCGATACATGCTGTGGCAGAATGCTTAAAACCTTAATTGCACCCATTCCCTATGAATAAGGGCTTAATACGAGGCTTAAATACACAAAAGTTAACCTAAAATCCTAGTAGAAACTCTTGTGAACTTGTGCTTCCAAACCCTCTTGTCCTAAACACTCACCCCTCTTAATCTTGGTTACGACGGTGGAGGTTCCCGAACAAGAAGGAGTCCATAAGTTTTCTAAACGGAGATTTAACAAAGATAAGGGGTAAATTCTCGAGCACTTAGATACATCACAATTACTTTTCTTGCTTAAAAGAACTTTAATCAATAAAATAGTGTCATTTCACCACTTTAAAAGGACATTTAATTAATCGATTCCATGTAGTATCTTGTGCTAAATGAGATTAGAATTGAATAATTAATTGATTGATTGATCACCTAAGCCAAGGCGAATCTTATTTACTTTTTCTCCTTTTACGAACTTGAATTAAATAAAGAATAACAACTTTGCAATGTAATTTCTACGTGATTAATGCATGTTTATAAAATCAATTAACTTAGTTTTAGGTATCACGTTGCATATATTGTTTGGTGATGAAATTATAAAAAAAGGCAGAGCTAGTAGAGGCCGCACTAGGGCTAGAATAGCGATTCTCCTTTAAAGGGAATGTTATTTTAGTACCCTCGCTCCCGAACTCATTTCTTGTTTATGTAGACCAATTTGGGCATGAGTAAACTTATGATTTGTACTAAATATACCATGAACTCCACATGGGAGAAAGGCATGCACGAGGTTTATGGGTTTTCCCAAAACTCATTGGCGACTCCTACTTGTTTCTTACAAAAAAGCGTGATGATAGAATCAATTCTAATTCAAGGTCCCCCAAACAGTCAGGAATTCAAATTCTAATACACCCTAACAAGTGTAAATTCCTAGGCTTTTAAATGGCCATGGGCATCTAAGGAAGGACCCCTACAATGGGATCACCCTCCTTACAATGGCGACTCCACTAGAGACTTAGAGGTTACATGATTAGTTCATAGTTATGGTCCAAGGTTTCCAACACCGGGATGCCTATGGGTTTTAACGGGAATTAACTTGGATAATCTCTAGTTAGAGAACGAGACTTGAACGCATAATATCTTCCTTTTGCACAAAAGTAAAAACCAAACAAGCAACATTGCATCATGCATAATCATAGCACACTTTAATCTTTGAGGATTGGCTCATTGACTAGGGGCTGCCAACACCAGGCTTCTATCCCGAAATCAATAACAATCATCCCACCCATATCGTCAACAAAATGTTGAGAAAGGGATGTCATGAGTCAACACGTTGAGTGATTGATTTGTGCATCGTTTCTTAAGATATGGTACCCTTAGACACCCAACAATTTGACCTTAGAATGGCATTATGTGTATGTTGGCTTATGGTATGCTTATGTGATTACGTGACTATATGCGATGTGTTAGGATATGTTTCTCTCTTTTCTTTTAGTTTGGTTTAGGTTCCCAATTACGAAGTTGTCTCTTCGTAATTCTGAGTCGTATTCGAAGGGTAACATAAAAAAAATAAAAAAAAGATGGAAAATCTAATAAAAAAACACTCGAATTAAAAAAAAAAACTTTACGAGCAGGTGGCGCGCGCAACTCAATGAGTTGCGCTACCCCAGCCAGCGCAAGTGATTTGGATGTGCGCGCCAGCCGCGCGAATCTTAGTCACTTGCGCGCGCCTTCTGTTACGAGCCATTTTGATTTTTGCAAAAACAAATTGGCTCGTTCAAACAATATCTTCATTGAGGAATTGTTTAAAGGTGATGTTATCCATTCGAATATATTTTGTGTTCTTTCTCCTTCTTTTTCTAAAACAAGCGTATCGATTTACTTATCCTTTTGTACTTCTTTTAAGGCCGGTTTTTAAGCTTGGGAACGAAGACTCCCGGGCGCTCGCATTCTACGTTTACCATCAAACAATCCACCCCTTTCAAACCACCTTCCCTCGACAACTAGTCCTAGTCCAACAACAATGTCAACCATTGAGCAACTCCAAGAAGAGATTGCTCGCTTAAGAGAAGAAAAGGCTTAAGAGGCCGAGGAAAGAAGAATTAAGAAACTTGAAAAGGCTGAAAAGAAAATTGCCGAGACTATAGCCTTGCAACAAAATATAGAACAATTATCCGCCAAAGAAAAGTCGTTGGAGAAGCTTGTTCTTCGTTCCACCATGGGGAACAAGTACTTCGACGCAGAAAAGTTTGCTCCTCCCCCAGGACTTGCTTTACCGGAAAATTTCGTAGCTACAGACTTGCCAATATTTAAGGTGACAAATAATCCCTAAAACCACTTAATGTGTTTTACTGGCACCGTGGCATTAAAGGGAGTTGATCCTAAGCTTTATGCTTTGACTTTCCCTTTATCTCTAGACCCTACCGCGAGAGAGTGGTACTATGGGCTAGATCCGAAATTCAAAACGACATGGGAAGATGTAGTTTCGGCTTTCATTACCCAATATGAGAGTAACGTAGAGTTCAAACTAACTCTACGTGAACTTGAAATGCTTAAGCAAGGCGACGATGAAGGTTTCCTTGCTTTCTATGGTAGATGGCAAGAAAAGGCGGCTCACCTTGTTTAAAGGCCACCTGAAATCGAGTTAGTACAAAAGTTCATTGACAATTGTCATGAAAAGTACAACAAGCATCTACGTTACCTTGGTTTAGACACTTTTCAAAAGGTCTATTTTGTGGCTACTAAGATTGAAGATGATCTTGCTAAAGAAAAACCAAACAAACCTTATCATCATCAACCTAGGAATAACTACAAAAGGGGGAATAATAATACTTCATCCTCTATTGATGTATTTGCGACTTCCACGTAATATAATAACAGTAATGATCCTCGGAGAATATGGACAGAAAGAAAATTTACACCATTTTTTGTGAGCTATAACGAATTATTAGAAAAATTGAGAAAAAAAAAGGTCTACTTACACCAACAGGGACAACACCACCCACTCCACCGGAAAGAAGGTACGCTTAATGAGATAGTAGTGCTTATTTTGCTTATCATAGGAGCGTTGGGCATGATACCAAACGTTGCTATTTCTTAAAACACAAAGTACAAGATCTAGTAGACGATGGGAGAATTCCCACGCCTAAACCTAACAATAATGTATCCCCACTAGGGGTATTTCACATTGATGAGGACCATATGGGAAATGATACGTTCAATCCTTTGGACTATATCACACCTATAGGGAAACCTCTAACCACAACACTCATAGGGGCAACTAATGAAGTGTGTGGGTTATGGGACGATGAATTTCAAGACTTATATGTCTCTAAGTATGCCGCCGTCCCACCTCCATCTTGTCTCCAAAATGAGACAAATGGAGGGCTTGATTGGGATCATTTCTTAGGGAAGTCACAAGACTTATCAAATCTCTCCTTGGATGAACAATGGCATCAAGCACAACTCATGGAACATCTTGAAATGGAGGCACATTTAAAGCCTCTAGAAGAAAGTCGGTTCACGAGTCCTACAACTAACCCAAACGAAATAGATCATCTAACTCGTTCTGGGCGAGTTTAACAAGCACCACCAAATGGATCTTCGACCACAAAAAATTAAACTCAAGGTCAAGTAAAAAACATAATACCACCTCCACTTGAGGTGAAAGATCCATTGGTCAAACAACTTCGCAAATCTAAGGCGAATGTTAGCATTTGGGAACTCCTAAGTACTTCTAAAGAACATAGGAATTCTCTTATGAACGCTCTAACGGCTTTTTATGTAAGTACATACACAACCCCTCAGGATCTCGTTAGCTTGCTTACTAGCGAGAAATCTGACAAATCAATCATTTTCACTAATGATGATTTGCCTTCAAAAGACACTACCCACAACAATGCATTATACTTAACTGTGGGGTGCAAAGGGTATAATATCCCTCTCACTTTAGTAGACAATGGGTCAGCTGTATATGTGTGCCCACTACGAACAACAAAATATCTAAGACTTAATCCAGAAAAAGATTTTCATTCAACAACACAAAGCATTAGGGCCTATGAAAACTCGAGGAGATCGGTGTGTGGAACTGTTAAGCTACCAGTCACCACAGGCCCAATTCAAAAGATGGTTGAATTCCATGTCATGGACATTAAACCCATATTCAACCTTATACTTGGAAGTCCTTAGATACATGAGCTTGGTGCAATACCATCCTCACTTCATCAAATGATTAGGTTGAACTATCAAGTGCTTCCTATGACTATACATGCTTCTCCTCTCAAAATAGCTATAAATGATCTATCACTTCTAGAAATAAACCATGATAATGATGAAGAGGACATGTGGGGATTTGCCGCCTTGCCAATCTGCACAATCGAAATGGAAGAGAGCCTTGAAGAATCATTCAAGCTTGATCCATATTCTACCCGGATAGTAAACAACATCTTGTTTAAGAGTAGTTACTTTCATGGGATGCCTTTGGGAATAGGAATGAAGAAATCTCTTTTACTTCCTATCCCAAAGAAAAGTCTCTTTTTAGGATTGGGATACAAACCAACCAAGGAAGAACTAGAGTCTCATAATACTAAAACAAAGCACGTAGAGACAACAATAAAAAGGGGATAATCACTTTGCTCCCATCTTACCAACAAACCCTTAATGGACAATTCATTAGGGAGGGAGAAGATTACCCTTGTTATGACTTTCCAAAACCATTAGTTCTGGGAGGAATCAAGAAGCCTGGATTTGAGATATTTCATGATTGCTACTTCTTGAATGACGATCTCAAAATTGTTGAATCAAAACACCCAACCCCAGGGTGTTATGATAGACAAGCATTCAACTTGCTATTTGGACTAGAGCAAAATCATGTTGCTACCATGACTAATCAAAATGCCATCTAGGACGAAGCTTTTGACCCAACCTTGTTGATCACCCCTTCTAATGAAACCTTCGAGCACGGATGGAGGAAATCTTTCAAGTGGACTAATCATAAAGTTGATAAGCTGGAGATCATCACAGGAGAAGGGAAGATGTTCGAAGAATCGGATGATGAGTTTAGATTAGACTTTAAGGAAACTGAAAATTTGAGCCTTTTGGCTATTACTGAGTCTTTATTTTCTATTTCTAAGGACGAAGATCTCAAAAAGGATTCTTCTCTTGGTGTATACTCTCTTTTGAATATAATAATATGAGCTCTATTTCCGAGTATATGCCTTCTCTCGAATATTTTGAATGCTATAACAATCAATATAACGAAGATGATAATATTAATAAGTTGGTTGAACTAATGAATGAACGAGAAAAAAAGAACCCTATATTTGAAGAAACTAAAACAATCAATATAGGGACTAATGAAAAAAAAGAAGTTAAAATTGGCTTAACTTTAAATCCGGAAGAGCAATCGATTCTTATATCGACGCTTAAAGAATTCGAAGACGTGTTTGCTTGGTCATACAAGGACATGCCTGGAATAGATAGGGAAATTGCAGAACATACAATTCCCTTGAACCCTACCTCAAAACCAGTAAAACAAAAACTTCGACGAATGAAACCTAATGTCGCTTTCAAAATAAAAGAAGAAGTACAAAAGTGTTGAAGCTTAAGGTTTTGATGATGATGAACTTAAACTAAAGCAAACTCTACTAATAAAGGTTTTTAAGTGTTGGATTATTTTAGGTGAAATTGATCTTGGTGATGGAAGAAGTAACTTAAGCTAAGAAGACTAAAGGAGCCTTTAAACATAAAGTTAAATCAAATTAAAGAAGAGTTCTCTAACAAGAACTAAGTTTTCTAACAGGAACGTTCCCTAACAGGAACTTGAAGACAGCAAGCTGAGGTGTTAGCCTGGACTGCGAGTAAAGATAGTAAGTTCCTTTAGGAACTTAGCCTGCGTGACGCCCAAGTAATCTTCCGTACAGAATGAGGCGCAACAATATTATTTAGCTAAGATTTTATCTTCTAGATTTATTGTTAAATATATTAAGTAGGTTATGCATGATATTTATTAGAAGCGTGACAAGTTGCTTGGTAAATAAAGATAAAATTGGAAAAGATAAAAAGATAAATTTTATGAAAAGATTTTATTTAAAATTGGTTTCTTAAAATCATTTTTAAAAGATTTTATTCTATATCTTGTTATCTTATTTTCCGGAAAAGATTATCTTCTAAATATGATTTACTTAAAATCGTATCTTGAAGATAAGTTAAGTTAACTTATTTATCTTTTAGAAAACCTACTTACTATACAAGTCATACTTGTATAAATAGTAGATATTGAAATGGTTTAAGGTTTTTGTGAATTTTATGCGTGAAGAAATCACAGAGCATCAATTGAGTAAGTTTACCAAGCTTCTAATCTTGTCATATTAGCTTCGAATTTTGTGCATAGCTTGCCTATCATATAATAGGTGTCATACACTTGTATTGGTTTGGGCTATTTGGGTGAGTTTGTTATTTTTATATCGCATACAGATTGTGTAAGCTTCTAGTGTGAAGCTAAGAGTTTTGTACTTTGGTAGTACGAGTGAATCTAAGTGTGGGACTTAGATTGGGTAGAATAGGGTCCTATCGAGTAGCAAGTTCTGTATGGAACTTGTGAATAAAGGTCTGTGCATAATAGGTTGTAACTTGGTATTTGCCATATTATAGTGAAGTGGTTTGTGTTTGAAATCCCTAAGGTAGGGTCGAGGTTTTACTTCTAGTTGGGCCCTGGAAGGTTTCCTTGTAAACTCTGTGTGTCTTTGCAAGTTCCTATTTTTTTGTTTTATTATTCCGCAAAAGTAGTGTAGACACCTAAAAATGTCTCCCCAAAACCAAACTCGATGATAAATAACCTTTCACCGCCTTTATTGGTCGGGTTTAGTATTTAATCCCGAGAGTGCTTAAAAAATCGTATTTTGTTAAATTCATATTTTTGAAAGGTCCATGGATTAGTCTTGATGTTTGGTAAAAGCATAGTTTTAATTTTAGCCCAAGCTTATTAATTAATTTTAAGCCCAAACCTTTTTATTTTATTAATTTATTATTTATTTTTGGCCCAAACATTTTATTTATTTTTATTTTATTATTTTCTTATTTTAGCCCGGATAATAAAATTCAGAAAAAAAGCCCGAAATTATCAATCGACACTTAAAAAGCCGAAAGAAATTAGGGTTAAAAATGAATTTAGATGGAAAAATGGACTGGAAGTGACCATGTCACGGTACAGTCTAACCGTGTCACGGGAACCCTTCCCGTCTAACGGTGGGACTTCCCTTGACACGGGAGGTCTGCCGTGACACGGCACGTTCCGTGTCCTTTCCGCGTATACCCTTAATGCGTTTTTCATTCCGTTTTCTGAAAATTTCCCGCGTCACTCCAAAAGTGTACCGTGTCACGGGAAAGTGTACCGTCTGACGGTACAGTCTGACCGTGTCACGGGATACTTTTTTAGGGTTTTTATCATTTTAGGATTCCGTGTGCTTCCTCGGCACATTTTCCCTATAAATACCCCCTCATTTCTGATGTACGGGGCAACCAGAATTTTATTATTCTTATTTTCTCTCTTCTATGCTATTAACCTAAACACTAGCCTACCCTTTTTACTTCAAAATTCCTTCTTCAAACACTCAAAGGATTCTATATTTTACTCGAGGTTCTGTCCTTAAGCCAAGGCGTGATAGGTAGAATCGTTTGAGGGTTTGGCCCCAAAATCAACTTTATTTTATTTAGTTTAATTTAGTTATTGTTTTATTATTTCCTTAAAGTTACTAACTCGTTTATTATTTTGTAGTTGCAAGCAAACAGATTCAAAGTAAGGATCATGCTCTTTTTATTATTATTATTTTTTTTTCTAACGATTTTTATGTTGTTGGAATTATGATTAAATTGCTTCCAATATTAATGTTTTTCTATTATTATTTTTATTGATCACCATATTGCATGTTTAAAGGGAATATGTAATTGAAAATCACGCCTAATAAGATAATTTGGACAACCGGCTTAGGTTCCTTTTTAATCTTGTTATTAAATCAAGTGATCACAATATTTTAGAATTATGTGTTGCATTAATATTCAACCAATTTAGCATAATAATAGTTTGGAGAAAATTGAATTTTTGTTTGTATTCCTTTGAGATCGCAGGAATCACTTTTCACTATAAGAATCGAGTAGAGGCCAATACGGGCGAATGTGACTCCATGACTCACTTCGTACCATCATCCCCGATCCTCCTTTCGTGGTTCCGAACCATATGGAGTTAGTAATCTCATGGATTATGAATGGGGTGTAACCTTCACAGGTCAATCGTTGTTGCCTTCGTTGTCCCTTATCGTGGTTGCCTTTTTATGATCCGTGAACGGTTTACAAGTTCCTTAAATACTTGTTGGCGGCTCCCTACTTTATTTGTCCCTAATATTTGTCCCTAATCGTAATGTTAATTCCCACTTCCTATGAGTGCCAAGCATATTCACACATGCTTTTATGTAGGCGCACTTCAAACGACGCCTACAAGTAGTCATTAGGAACTCGATACAATTCACCTTCCTCTTATATTAATCGTCTCAACTAACAATTGGTATTAGAGCAAGGTTCTCACGTGTAAGCTGATAACTTTGCTGAGTAAGTTCATGGAGACACTACCACAAAATAGGGAATTAGTAACACATAATACACAACGGTCGAGTTGCACAGGCGATCTCTAGAATTATACAGATTGCCTATGTAAGATAGGCGCTTTGTATGTTAAAACCTATAGAGCGCCTATCTAAGTTAACCGTTCTATATGACAAATTCATATTTACACTAAACAATATAGAGCGCCTGTTTTAGTTAACCGTTCTGTAAGTATAATAATTTTAAAAAAATAAATAAATTTTTTTTTTGAAAGTATCATAAACACACCCACGACCCACCTAACCCTAAAATATACGGAGTACTACAATGTATCAAGTAATAGCCGCCCCCTATCTTCTTCTCTTTCTTACTCCTCTTTCTAGATCATCATCCCCTTTCTCTCTCCTCTTCCGCCTTCTTCTTCTCTCTCTCCTCAAATCCCCACACTTTAGCATCTCACACCCACAAATCCAAACACTGTAGGCAAGCTTTTCACGCACACCGTTGATCCATAAGCCACCATCAAGCCATTAGCCCCCGTTGTGCAACGAGCATCCACCACCGTGCCACGAGCCACCGTTGAGCAACGACCGCCCACCACCGTGCCATGAGAAGTCGATTCGAGCATTCAATTGGTCAAGGTTTTTCAATTTCTTTAAATTTTGTTTATAATTTAATTTTCTGATTATAATTTATTTGTTGTTTAGTTATTACTTAGATCTAATTTTACTTTTTGTTATACATTTGATATAATCGATCCTGTTAACTTTTGGGCGGTGTGCGAATTTTCGTGTGTAGTGGGCTTTGCAGGTGGTGGTGTGTGTCGTGGGGGGTTGTGTCGCAATGGGGGGTAGTTGGTGGTGGGGGTAGATCATAGTGGGGTATGGCGGGTCGTGGCGTTGGTCGTGGGTGGTTTGCTATTTTGGGAGTGAGTTTTCATTTTCTTTTATAAATTTTAGATCTCAAATTTCAGATTTTCATCTTTAGATTTGGTCTTATTTTTAGATTTTCTTAATTATTTTTATACAATATGGTCAATTCTGTTTATTTTGTTGATTTTGCTATGTATTGTTTCCCTATTTTCTTGAAGTGTATAAAATTTTAATTTCTTGATTTTTTAACATTTTATTTAGTAGGTGACAATGTCATTGTTTTTTTTCACAGCAAGTTGCCTTTTGTGGGTGTTTGATGCGACTGCTCTGGTTTTTATGCGGCGTTTTATGGTTGTTTGGTGCGACTGTTAAGTTGGATGGTTAAGGTGGTTGCAAGGACTGGAATCGTGGTGGTGGTTTTTATCGGCACCTTTAATGCTTATGAGTCTTAGGGAGTAATTATTTATTATTTGTAATGTTTTTTTTAATGGAGGACTTAAGTTTATTGTAAGCTAGTGAACTATTGTATTTTTAATGTACTTGATAAATAAAAAGTTATGAGTATCATAAATTTCATAATAACATCGTGCTTATTTTTTATGTTACATATATGAATTCAGAAATGTTATTATTATTATTATTATTATTATGATTTTATTATAATAATAATAATAATAACAATAATAATAATAATAATAATAATAGTTTTTTTTAAAAAAAAAATAAAGAAAAGAGAGGCTTATCTATTGTTCTCTTTTTATATAGTTATAGAACGCCTATCTTAAGATGACAACTCTCTTTTCCTAGTTTTTTAATTAATATGTACCTAGAATATGAAGCTCCTATCTAAGATAGGCGATCTGTATTATGTTAGATATAGAACGCCTCAAAGAGGCGTTCTCTAGACTTTATAGGGCACCCCCTCAGAAAAACGCCTCTGAGGCGTTCTATATTCCTTATTTTAGGCGCTCTATATTCCCATTTTTGTAATAGTGAGAGATGAATTTCAAGGAGAAACTTGAAGAAGGATATTCCACCCAACGCCCTCCCATGTTCAACGGTAAGCTTTACACCTACTAGAAGAACATGATGGAGATCTTCATCAAGGCAGAAAATTACCAGGTTTGGCGTGTTATTGAATCTGGTGATTTTGAAATAACCTCAACAAATGAAAAGAACGAGGTAGCTCCTAAACTTATATCTGATTATGATAAAGAAGATTATCAGAAAGTTGAATTGAATTCTTTAGCCATAAAGTATTTACATTGTGGACTTGGACCCCATGAACATAATCGTATCATGGGATGCAAGTCTGCTAAACAGATTTGGGATCTACTGGAGGCAACTCATGAAGGTACTAATGAGGTAAAATGTTCTAAGATTGACTTATTGATGTCTAGATATGAAAGGTTTGAAATGCAATCTAAGGAATCTATAGAGGAAATGTTTACTAGGTTCAATGATATTATTAATGAGTTGAATTCCCTTGGCAGACACATTCCTATTGATGAACAGGCAAGGAAGATCTTAAGGAGCCTACCACAGGATGAATGCTGGAGATCCAAGGTCACTGCCGTGAAGGAAGCTAAGGACTTCACCAAGTTCAACATGGAACAATTAGCTGGATCATTGATGACTCATGAACTTCATCTGAGTTCCAATACTAAAAGTTCCAAGAACAAGAGTCTTGAACTTAAGGCTCAAGACTCAGAGGAATCATATTTTGATGAGGATGAGATGGCAATGCTTGTAAGAAGGTTTAAAAAGATGATGAACAACAGGAAGTTCGATAGGAACAAGAAGTATACAAGTTCTAAAAACATAACTTGTTTCAAGTGTGGTTCTAAAAATCATTTCATTAAGGATTGTCCAGTACAGGATGCTGATAAAGGAAAGACTAAAGGCAAGGAGCAATCCAAGGAGTTAAGAGTCTACAAGCCTTACTTCACGAAGGATAATGTGAAGAAAGCTATGCTAGCTGCCTGGGGAGATTCAGATTCAGAGGAAGAAGAGGACCAACCATCGGAGGAAACTGCCCATCTATGTTTGATGGAAAAAACAGATGAAAAGGCAAAACTGAAGGAACTGGAATCTGAGGTATGGTTTTCTCAAAAAGATTTAAAACATTTCTCTAGAGATAATTTGATATGTGCTATGTTGGATATGCAAGAAGAATTAAAGGATTTATATAAAGCCAAACAGCTAAGTGATGAAGCTTTAAAAACTTACAAAGAGAACAATGAGTGGATTGACAACATGAAGTTTGACATTCAATATAGGTTTTTTAGTCTGTTTGATGATAATAAAATTCTAAAAGAGACTATTGATAGGTTGAAACATGATAATATAATGTTGAATGTGGAACTTTCTTTAATGAAACTTTGTCTTGATACTCCTAATTCTGAAGTTCCTCCACTTGCACAATATCCGAATTTTGAAAAACTAAAATCTGATTTGGAAGATCTAAGATCGGATAAAGCACGACTTGAGAGGGAACTTGAGAAAGCTAGGAAAGGCAAACAACCTATAGAATACAGAGTTCAAAATTGGATCACTAAAGCTCAAACCAAAAGAACAAAAGGATTGGGTTTCAAAAAGAAATTCCAAAAGGAAAAGAAGTATGTTGACCTACTTAGTAGTATTGTTTGCTATTTCTGTGGAAATACAGGACATAAACAGGTTAAGTGTCCTAATAAAGAAAAGAGTACACAGAAAAATGAAAAACATGTTGAACAAATTTGGGTTATGAAAAAAAATCCCACTCATGTTACAGAGGAACCCAAGGAAACCTGGGTTCCTGATACTAATGTTTGATTCTTCATGCAGGTTCCAGTGAGGGGGAACAACATCTGGTACCTCGACAGTGGTTGTTCTAAGCACATGACTGGAGACAAATCTAGATTTCTCTCACTAGATGCCTACTATGGGGGAACTGTGACCTTTGGTGACAACAAGAAAGGAGATATAGCTGCTATTGGCAAAGTAGGAAGGTCAAGTTCCCATGCTATTGATAATGTATTTTTGGTCGAGGGTCTTAAACACAACTTGTTAAGTATTTCACAATTTTGTGACAAAGGTAACTATGTAATCTTTACTTCTAGTAAATGCAGAATCATTCACAATGACACTGGGAACATTATTTTAGAAGGAACTCGTAAAGGGAACACACATGTTTTTGATCTTAACGAGGTTCTTAACAGCAGTTTAACGTGTCTTAGTGTTATTGAGGATGGTCCTCTATTATGGCACAAGATATTTGGCCATGCAAGCTTTACTTTACTTGATAAGATTAGATCTAAGGAACTAGTGGAAGAACTTCCTTGCATTAAGTTCCTGTATGACAAAGTGTGTGATGCTTGTGTTAAAGAAAACAAACTAGAATTTCTTTCAAGTCCAAGAAAATGGTAAGCACCAAAAGACCTTTGGAACTTATTCATATGGATCTATGTGGTCCTATAAGAATCCAACAAAAGTGGTAAGAGATATGTAATGGTTATTGTTGATGATTTTTCAAGGTTTACTTGGGTTTTCTTTCTTGTTAGAAAAGATGAAACATTTGATGAATTTGTAGCCTTTGTAAAGAAAGAACAGAGAAGAGCAGGTAATCCATTGATTCACCTTAGATCAGATCATGGAACTAAATTTGAAAACTCAAAATTTGATGAGTTTTGCACTGAGCATGGAATGGATCACAACTTCTTTGCACCAAGGACTCCAAAACAGAATGGAGTGGTGGAACGCAAGAATAGAAGCCTTGAAGACATGGACTGAACAATGCTGATCTCAAGTGGAATGCCTAGGAACTTTTGGGCAGAGGCAGTGAATACAGCATTTTATATTCCAAACAGAGTATCTATTAGAGCCATCACCAACAAAACTCCTTATAAGCTAATCAAACGGAGAAAGCCAAATATCTCTTATTTTAGGTCTTTTGGATGTAGATGTTTTGCTCATAACAATGGTAAAAGGAACTTGGGAAATTTTGATGAACGTAGTGATGAGGCGGTATTCTTAGGATATGCCTCAAATAGTAAAGCTTATAGAGTTTATAATAAGAGAACAATGTGTGTTAGAAACCGGACATATTATATTTGATGAAACTGAACAGTTAACTGATGTACAGAATTGTGATTTTTAAATTAGACTTGTGCGCAAGCCAGATCCAGATGAGGAGTCAACATCATTGCAGAAGCAGTAAGCTGAAAATGTAGAAGAAATGAATCCATAAGCAAATGTAGAACTTGAAATAGAAAATGCACTAGGAACTCCACATCAAGAACAAAATCAAGACCAGAATGAAGAAAATCTTGTTGAAGTTCGAACTGAGACTCAAGACCAAGTTCCTACAGAAGAACTAGTTAACAATAATCAGGAAAGATTGTATCCAGTCAAGGACTTTACACCAAAGCGATGGAAACATCATAAATCACATCCTCTGGATGCAATAATGAGTGATATTACAAAAGGAACTCAGACTAGATCTCAGCTTAGAAACTTCTGTGCATTCTATGCATTTCTTTCGTCTATGGAACCTAAGAACTATGTTGAATCTTTAACTTACGCAAACTAGATTAATGCTATGCAAGCTGAATTAAATGAGTTTGAAAGAAATAAAGTATGGCATTTGGAACCTAGAACCAAGGATAAGAAGACTATTGGGTTAAAATGGGTGTTTAGGAACAAGCTAGATGAGCATGGTATTATTTTCAGGAACAAGGAAAGACTTGTTGTACAAGGCTTCAATCAACAAGAAGGAATAAACTATGAAGAGACGTTTGCTCCTGTAGCCAGGTTAGAAGCTATTCGTTTACTCATTGCTTTTGCTGCTTATATGGAATTCACGTTGTTCAAAATGGATGTTAAATGTGCATTTCTAAATGGATTCTTAAATGAAGAAGTTTATGTGGAACAACCTCCTGGATTTGAAAATCCAGAGTTCCCAAACCATGTCTATAAGCTTCACAAAGCTCTTTATGGGCTGAAGCAAGCTCCTAGAGCATGGTATGAAAGATTGTCAAAGTTCCTATTGAAAAATGGTTTCAAACGTGGTAAAATAGATAAAACTTTGTTTTTAAAATCAAATGGAACTGACATATTAGTTGTACAAATTTATGTCGACGATAATTTATTTGGTGCAACTAATGAATCTTTGTGCAAGTATTTTGCTGACCTTATGAGTGGAGAATTTAAAATGAGCATGATGGGAGAATTAAACTTCTTTCTCAGTTTGCAAATCAAGCAAACTGAAGAAGGAATCATGATCCATCAACAAAAATATATCAAGGAACTGATCAAGAAGTATAAGCTAGAAAATGCTAAGACTAATAGCACTCCAATGGGTATAGCAACTAGATTAGATGAAGATCCAACTAGAACTTGTGTTGATCAATCTATGTATAGAGGTATGATAGGTTCTTTACTTTATCTAACAGCTAGTAGACCTGACATATCTTTTAGTGTAGGTTTGTGTGTCAGGTTCTAAGCAAACCCAAAGGAGTCTCACTTAAAAGCAGTAAAGAGAATTCTTAGATACTTGAAAGGAACTGATGATTTGAGTCTCTTCTATCCTAGAAATGACTCCTTTGATTTAAATGGCTTTACTGATGCTGACTATCCAGGATATTTGGTCAATAGAAAAAGCACTTCAGGTATGGTACAATTTTTAGGACTTTGTTTAGTTTCTTGGGGTTCCAAGAAGCAAAACACAGTTGCAATGTCTACAGTTGAAGCTAAGTACGTGGCAGCAGTAGCATGTTGTTCACAAGTACTGTGGATAAAGCAACATGTTAGAGATTTTGGTATTATTTTTGAATGTGTGCCTATTTATTGTGATAGTACCAGTGCTATATGTATTTCTAAGGATCCAGTTCAACACTCAAAGGTAAAACATATCCACATTAGGCATCACTTTCTAAAACATAATGTGGAGCAAGGGAATATTAAGTTAGAATTTTGTCATACTGAAAATCAAATTGCAGATATTCTAACCAAGCCCTTGAGCAGAGAAAGGTTTGAGAAATTGAGACTGGAACTTGGGATGATCAAGCTGAATTGATCTCTTATGAAGTTCTAAGATATGGAAAAGTAAAAAATAATGTAAATAGAGCTAAAAGAGCATTTAGCACAATCTTGGTGTGCTAAACATAGCTAAAGTGTCACCGTTGTTAATTACTAGAGATAAGTTCATTAAAACGCTTAATTGTGTAAGTTATTAATTATGTACATTGCACATGTGTAGAAAGCGTGTTCTAAGTGTGTGTTTATATTTTTAGAAAGTTTGTTTTTTTTTGGAAATTAAATGAATTTGGAAAGGAAAGGATTTTGGCAAATTCATCCTGTTAATTTAAAATTGAAAAAATTAATTGAATTTGTTCAATTAATGACTGAATCCTGAAATCTCTTAAAATCCCTCACACCGCTTCATTAAATATAAAAGCATATTTCACCTACCTCTTTCACCTCACTGTCAAATAAATTTAACCCCTTTGCAGTAAAAACCCTCCTAAAAGTTAAAACCATCTCTAGAACACCACGGTCATCATTGCTGAAATCGTCTCATCAGAAAACTCAGAAAGCTTCGAAAACACCATTCAAGAGGAAACATCTCCATTAGCCATGGTGAACTACAAACCCTCTTCAACTTCAACCAAAACCCCTGAAAATCCTAAAAACTCATCATCTAAACCTAAAGAAGTGGAAAGTAAGAGTGACCAAGAAGAGTCATCTGTTTCAAGTGTCCTTCAAAGGTTGAAAGAGTGGAAAGAGAAGAAACAAAAAGAGAAGTCACTTGAGGAGCAAAAAGAATAAGTTGACGAGTTTGCTCAAGGGAAATATTCAGAAGAGACCAAAGAGGATGACGAAGAAGGAGGAGAGATGAATGAGGAAGAGGAAGACAAAGAAGATCACAACAATTCAGAAAATGTAGAATCAGAAAAGGAAGATGAAGAAGAGGATGTAACTGATGAAGCCGAACTTGAATCACAGGCAGGGAGGTATGTTGTAGGACATCGTATTGATCTACATTGGTGTAGGAAAGCTAGATTCTTAGAGTTTCTTGATTTGATTAAGTTCCAAGGTTGGGAATAATTTTTATCGAAAGTTTCAGCAAACTATTTGTATCCAATTGCTATGACTGAGTTTTGTCAAAATTTTCAAGCAAAATTGGGGGTAATTTCTAATGAAGTCGATGGTGTAAAAATTAAATTAAATGTTGAAACCTTAGGTAAACTTATGAAAACTCCAACTGAGGGGTATAAAACTTACATTAAGGGTAAAGCTAGTGTTAAAGTAGGAAATTACTTGGCTGGTGACATTGTTGAAGCCCTTGGTGGTCAAAGGGGGAAGAAGATTATGAGTCATAATGATTTGAGCCCATTGAACAAGATGTTGTTCAATTTAGTTAAGAAAACCATCTTGCCAAGAACTGCAAAGAAGGGAGAAGCATGCTTGATGGATATGGCTGTAATTTTCTGTTTGTCTAAGAAAATTAAAGTAAATTTTCCTGCATTGATGTATCAGCACTTAGCACATTGTGTTCCAAGTAGGACAAAAGTGGGCTATGGAGCTATTTTGTCAACTGTGTTTGAAAATGCTGGAGTAATTTTGAAGGGTAGGTATGGTGCTCTGGATGAGAAGCCAGAGAATGTGCTAAATGAGGAAACTCTAGCTGGACTGAGTTTGGAGGTAGTAAAAGGAAAATTCAAAGAATAGAGAAGGGAGAGAAAAAGAAAGAAAAAGTGACGAGGAAAAGGAAAGAGAAAGAGGTGTCTGAGCAGCCTGTAAGGAAGAGAAGGAGGATATCTGCTAATTTTGTTCCTCAGACAAGCATGGAATAGCCTCTGGAGTTGGATGTTGAGGAGGGTATCCTAGATGGGCTAGTTGCAGAACTGGTGGATAGGATGGAAAGGGTTGAGAAACAAATGAAGGATTCTACTGGAAAACTTCAGATGTTAACCCTGGAAAAGCTTGTGCAGGAGCAAGGAAAGGAATTTAAAGAGCTCAAGAAGCTAGAGCTGAAACAGGACAAGGAACTTCAAGAGAAAAAGAAGTTTATGCAAGAACAGGACAATGCTCTACAAGAACAAATGGAGGAGTTCCAACAGAAACTCAAGAGTCTTGAAGACAACTTAGAGGCTTCTGCACAACAAACAAAGGAGGACTATAAGAAAATTGTGGAGTTTCTTGAGACCTAGCCTACCATATTCTCAATCTACCCCTTTCTAGCCTATATCCAACCTAGCCTATTTTCCGCTTCTCTATTTCAATCATGCACAATTTTAATTTCTGTTTTAGTGTTTAAACAATTAATTTTGGTTGTAATATTTTCAAATTGTTTAGCAGGATGATAAATCTGTTGGTATTAATGAATAGTTGGAGCTTTGCCTATACTTGTGTGTATGTGTATGTGTTAAACACTTATGCAGAAAAGTGGAACTTGTTTAAGGTAAATTAGCAGCGCTTCCTTCAATTTTTCACACTCGATGAATTGCTTGTGGGGATGTAGCTAGATGCTTAATAAACTTGAAAAAAGCAAGACTTTTTGATAATGCCAAAAGGGGGAATAGAGGAAGCAAACTTGGAAGTTGAAGTTGTTCTGGGTTCTAGTTGATAAAGTATCAGAAATTTCTTCTGATATGATGCCAAGTAGCTTGGTTTATCTCTTAGTTTACTTCTTAGTTTTATTTATGTTTTGTTCTGTTTATTTATGCTTTTCTTATTTTTGTATGTTTAATTTCAGTTGTGTGTTTACTTTTTGTCAATAAATCAAAAATACAAAAATACGTCCTTTTATTTGTTTTAACTTTTCTCAAGAGTTTGCTTAAGTTTGTCAGCATCAAAAAGGGGGAAATTGTTGAAGCTTAAGGTTTTGATGATGATGAACTTAAACTAAAGCAAACTCTACTAATAAAGGTTTTTAAGTGTTAGATTAGTTTGGGTGAAATTGATCTTGGTGATGGAAGAAGTAACTTAAGCTAAGAAGACTAAAGGAGCCTTTAAACAGAAAGTTAAATCAAGTTAAAGAAGAGTTCTCTAACAAGAATTAAGTTCCCTAACAGGAACGTTCTCTAACAGGAACTTGAAGACAGCAAGCTGAGGTGTCAGCCTGGACTGCGAGTAAAGATAGTAAGTTCCTTTAGGAACTTAGCCTGCGTGACGCCTAAGTAATCTTCTGTATAGAATGAGGCGCAACAATATTATTTAGCTAAGATTTTATCTTCTAGATTTATTGTTAAATATGTTAAGCAGGTTATGCATGAGATTTATTAGAAGCGTGACAAGTTTCTTGGTAAATAAAGATAAAATTGGAAAAGATAAAAAGATAGATTTTATGAAAAGATTTTATTTAAAATTGGTTTCTTAAAATCGGTTTTAAAAGATTTTATTCTATATCTTGTTATCTTATTTTCCAGAAAATATTATCTTCTAAATATGATTTACTTAAAACCGTGTCTTGAAGATAAGTTAAGTTAACTTATTTATCTTTTAGAAAACCTACTTACTATACAAGTAATACTTGTATAAATAGTAGAGATTGAAATAGTTTAAGGTTTTTGTGAGTTTTATGCGTGAAGAAATCACAGAGCATCAATTGAGTAAGTTTACCAAGCTTCTAATCTTGTCATATTAGCTTCAGATTTTGTGCATAGCTTGCCTATCATATACTAGGTGTCATACACTTGTATTGGTTTGGGTTATTTGGGTGAGTTTGTTATTTTTATATCGCATACAGATTGTGTAAGCTTCTAGTGTGAATCTTAGAGTTTTGTACTTTGGTAGTACAAGTGAATCTAAGTGTGGGACTTAGATTGGGTAGGATAGGGTCCTATCGAGAAGCAAGTTCTGTCTTGAACTTGTGAATAAAGGTCTGTGCATAATAGGTTGTAACTTGGTGTTTGCCCTATTATAGTGAAGTGGTTTGTCTTTGAAATCCCTAAGGTAGGGTCGAGGTTTTACTTCCAGTTGGGCCCTAGAAGGTTTCCTCGTAAAATCTTTGTGTCTTTGCAAGTTCTTATTTGTTTGTTTTATTATTCTGCAAAAGTAGTCATTAGGAACTCAATACAATTCACCCCCCCTCTTGTATTAATCGTCTCAACTAACAAAAAGCAATTAGACGCAGGTTTTATTCGCGTATGTAATTACCCAGAATGGGTAGCGAACATCGTCCTAGTCCCTAAAAAAGATAGAAGAGTTTGCATGTGTGTCGACTTTAGGGACCTTAACAAGGCTAGCCTTAAAGACGATTTTCCTCTACCTCATATTGATATATTGGTAGATAACAAGGCTGAACATGCGATGTTATCCTTTATGGATGGATACGCAGGTTACAACCAAATCCTAATGGCAAAAGAAGATGAAGAAAAGACATGTTTTATCACCCCTTGGGGTACATATTACTACACAGTCATGCCATTTGGTCTAAAAAAATGAAGGAGCTAAGTACCAAAGAACGGATAGTACTCTCTTGCATGATATGATGAACAAAGAAATAGAAGTGTATGTGGTTCATGTGGATGATATGATTGTAAAGTACAAATACAGAATGGGACACATAAAATCTTTACGCAAATTTTTCACTCGCATAAAAGAATATAAAATGAGATTGAATCCACAAAAATGCGCCTTCGGAGTAACTTCTGGTAAGTTACTCGGATACGTAGTAAGCACACGTGGTATTGAGATCGATCCCTCTAAAATAAAGGCAATCTTTGAGATGCCTCCCCCTTAAACAGAAAAAGAAATTAGGGGGTTCCTGGGCAAACTACAGTACATTAGTCGGTTTATCAATAAATTAAATATGACTTGTGAGCCAATATCAAAAAATTAAAAAAAGAAGAAAAACAACAATGGGACGATCAATGCCAAAGGGCCTTTGAGAAAATCAAAGATTATCTCAAAAGTCCACCAATTTTAGCAACACCAGTACCCAAACTACCTCTTAGGCTATAAATCAAAGTTATAGACACGGCCACAGATGCCATGCTAGCACAAGAGGTAGAAAAAGTCGAGCGTGCAATATACTACATAAGCAAAAAATTAATTCAATATGAAACAAAATATAGCACTTTGGAAAAAACAAGTTTAGCATTAGTGTGGGCAACTAAAAAATTACGACAGTATATGTTACCACACACTACTCATGTGATTTCTCAACAAAATCCGTTAAAGTATTTGTTTGAACAACCACCTATACAAGGAAGAATATCCAAGTGGTTGGTGATGTTGGCCGAATTTGAATTAAAATATATTCCTGAAAAATCAATAAAAGGAAAAGTAATTTCCGATTTTCTGGCCCAACATCATATTCAAACAAGTCATGCAAAAAGTACTCATCTTCCGGATGAAGAGATTCTCATGACGCAAGATGAAAAATGGGTAATTTGCTTCGACGGTGCATCTAATCAGAAAGGATGTGGCGTGGGAGTGTTACTCATAAGTCCAGAGGGAGCACATACTCCAATCTTTGTTAAACTAGACTTTGAGTTTACTAATAATGTCGCGGAATGTGAAGCGTGCATTATTGGATTAGAAGCAGCAGCTAGCATAGGTGTGCAAAAATTAGAGGTATATGGAGATTCTAGTTTGATTATAAATCATATACTAAAAAAAATGGAAAATAAAGAACTCCACTATGATATTATACCAAGCACACCTAGAGCAACTCATCGAGCATTTTGAACATATTGATTTTAAATACCTCCCAATGGATGATAATCAATTTGCCAATGCGCTAGCAAAATTAGCCTCAATGATCAACATTGCAGATAATTTAAATATGATGTCATTATGCGTTGATAGAAGAGAAGAACCAGCATATTGCAACGCATTAGAGGAATAAATGACATTGAAGGAGACAATCCTTGGTATGATCATATCCTCCAATATATTACCCATGGCACATATCCTAAAAATACTTCATCGAAAGACCAACGAGCCCTAAGAACACTTGCGGCCCAATATGGTCTATTAAGTGGTCAATTTTGCAAAAAAGGTCCTAATGGTCAAAGCTTATTTGTATAGATCAACTTGAATCTACACGCCTTATGGAGAACACTCACTGAGGCGTTTGTGGACCTCACATGAATGGCAAAATACTTGCTAAAATAATTTCACAATAAGGGTACTATTGGTCCACTATGGAACATGATTGCAAAAAAACACGATAAGTATCAAATGTTTTCTAACTTACAACACCTTCCACCTTTCGAACTACATAATCTCACTTCCCCTTGGCCATTTTCGACTTGGGAAATTGACATAATTGGAAAAATATCTTCAACAGGAGCAAGAGGGCACGAGTACGTATTAGTAGCCATCGATTACTTTACTAAGTGGATCGAGGCCGCTTCTTACGTGAATATCACTTCTAAACATGTCGCAAAGTTTGTCGAAAGAAACATATTTTGTAGATATGGAGTTCCACACGAACTAATTAGTGATCAAGGATCTCAATTCAAAGCTGAAGTTGAGACTCTCTTAACTCGTCATAAAGTAAAACACCATAATTCATCTCCATATAGACCTTAAATGAATAGAGCTGTAGAATCGACAAATAAAAACATAACAGTCATCATTAAGAAAATGCCTGAAGATTATAGACTGGCCGAATAAACTACACTTCGCTCTATGGGGTTATAGAACATCTATACGAACATTAATTGGAGTAACTCCATAGTTTTTGGAATGGACGCAGTTCAACTAGAAATACCATCCCTACGCATTGTACTCGAAAGTAAGCTACCAGAAGCTGAATGGGTAAGAGCGAGGTATGAAGAGCTGTTATTCCTCGACGAACGACGATTAAGAGCTTTTCATCATGTACAAGTCTACCAACGACGCATTGCGCGACATTTTAACAAAAGGGTACGACCCAGAAATATCAAAGAAGGTGACTTTGTACTAAAAGAGGTTAGAGGCCCACCATTCGATCCAAGAGGGAAATTCAAACCTAATTGGATAAGGCCCTACCGCGTAATTGAAATTCTATCAGGAGGAGCTATCAAATTAATGGATATTGGAGATGATGAAATCTGTCAACTAATAAACATTGATCGACTTAAAAAATATTACATTTGAAATCCAGATAAACTCGTTCATTCATTAAATAAATAATTTTTTTTATCATTAAATTTAAAGATTCTAAGTGTTACGCACTTTACCGAATAACACGGTAAAGTTCATAACACTTGGGGGTAATTTAAAAACAAAACATATGTCATTCAAGTGTTTATATTTTTTCAAACACCACAAAAAATCTCTTCACACTTGGGCGGGGGGGGGGGGGGGTAATATTGCGGAAAAAAATTTAACACTCGTAGCACGGGTGTCGCGCGCAACAAGCTCGCACAACCTTAGACGTTGCGCGTGCCACCTGATGACGAACTACGAACCCAGAATTTTTGCGCGAGAATAAAATTGCGATTTTTACTTGCGATAAAAAGAGGGCGTTTCTTGAAAATAACATATACTCGGAAAATAAAAATTAAGCTTTGGTTTAAATTATTAAACAAAGTTTGGTTAATTTTTTCATTCAATTTCTACATAAGAGGTTTAAGAAAAAAAATAATAGAAAAACACATAATACAAACATTGCAAAGAACTACGCAAAGACCTGATTTCGTGATACAAATACGTAGGCAATCTTTATGATTCAATCATATAAAAAAATATATAATAAAGCTCATTTCATTCCATTTGAAATTAAAAAAAAAAAAAAAAAGACAAGAGGCATTGTTGAACTAGATAATAAATTTAAAAAAAAACATAGTAGTGATTACACTTTATTTGAATTAAACTAATAACATATTGTGTAACACTCTAAGGTTTTACTATGTCCTCAATTGTCACAGTATACGGAGGAGTAGTATCCATCGCAGTAGCTTCAGCGACCTTAGATTTTTCCCCTTCACTCTTCTTTTTAACCCAAACATTGTTCTTCAATTTAGGGATTGGGGCCTTTGCAACATGTTTTCCTTTTCCTTTAACAGTAGTTGGGGCCTTCTTGCAAGGATTTAGTGAAGGTTATTTAATCTTCACCCTTTGTTGCGCATGTTTAGGAGGAGCATTTCTCTTTGGTTCTTTCAAACGAGCCTTAGGAGATGAGAAGTCTAATTTTCTTCTCACTCCTTTGTTTTGGCCATTAGGAGGAGTAGTGGTGGCCGAATGCATCAAAGGTTTGGGTGGCGAGCCGAGGCATTCATCTAAGCTTTGTAGAAGGAGGATAACACAATGCTCGCATTAGGACTTGGTACTACCCACCTAGGGAGACTTGACCAATATTCCATCCAAAGAGGGATCCTTTCAGGTTTAAAAACACATCTTTAGGGGAATCACAATCCTGAGGGGGGATAACTTGTTTCATTCTGTACTGTCTCATCACCCTACAAGGAAAAATGTAAGTAGTACTACGTAAGCCTAAGAGCCTAATATAGGGACAATTAAAACTATTCCCAACCATACTACTTATGTTCCACTAAGGTATCACAAAGCGTATGTTGGGAACCCCATGACAGAAAAACGACGTCAATTCTTCTTCATTCTTATGTTTGTAGAAAATTCAATGTCTGGGGAATGTTTTCACTCCATGAGCCTCAAAATTTTCTTGTTGTTCAATAATTCGCAAGCGCTTTATGAGCCAAATATGAAAAAAAAAAACGAAGAAAATTAAATTGCGACATTACACGAGCAGGTGGCGAGCGCATCAAAATCAGTTGCGCGCACCATCCGCGCGCATCGGTGAAGATTGCGCTGGTATGACCAGCGCAACTTCCTAACTTACGCTGCTTTATGAAAAAAAAGTACGTGTAATAGGAGTGGACTTCCCGTGAAACCATTCTCTTTAGGGTCTCCTCTAGGGCGATTCAAGCATAGAACGGTTTCCGCCAAAGCTAAAGGAGCGGGTGAATGACATAAACAAGATAATAACATAAAGCACAAATTTTAAAGCGTAGTGTAGTCAAGTTGTCACGAGGGGCGACGAAATGTTCAATAAATTGAACTAAATCCACGCCTTCTTCTTTTCCAATGTTAACCATATCATTGTCACTCAAACCAAAAAATATTTGAAAAACAGGTTTGGGATCTGACAAGTTAGGGGCATATGTCACAGGGAGGGTATTTTTAGGGAAGCCTAGTAGAGCCTCAAACTCGCCAGGTAATGGGACAATTTCATCCCCTTTAAAAAGAAAACGATGGTGGTTCGAGTCCCAATGATTGACAGCAGCATGGAGAAAATCAAAGTTTATAACTAGTTGTATATAATTCAATAGAGAGCCAAGGTGGTATATTTTGAAGGATTAGTTTATTCTCAGTTGAAAGGGAAATGAGCCATTGCTTCAACCGTTGTTTAAAGGTTTTTGCCATTACTCAATGTAAAAAAAAAAAAAAAAAAAAAAAAAAGGGGAAAGGGGAAGAGTTAAGAGAGATTATTTCTTTTTAATTCTTTACAACACTACTAAGCGAATGAATGCGAGATAATTAAAAGCCTACACAAAACCACGCTTAAATAGACCCAAGAGGGGAAAATTTTCGACAAATTTTGCTCTAAGGAAAGTTCACCTGCAGGTGGCGCGCTCAACTCATGAGTTGCACGCACCTACTGCCCGCAACCAATTCACATGCGCATGACAGCCGCGCGCAACCAATTCACATGCGCGCGACAATCGTGCGCAAGCCATCCAGTTGCGCGTGCCTGGTCTGTCGCGACATGTCGTTTTGATTTATTTCCGTATTTTGAACTCCATAATAACGGAATATTGACGAAATCTTATGAATAATCATACGCTAAAATTTTGCCAACTCTTGTGTCCTTTTTTATGCTTTATTTTATTTTATTTTTCTTTTATTTTCTTACTTTCTTCTTATTTTCCTTTTCTCCTTCTTTCTTTCTTTTTTCTTTTCCTTTCTTTTTTTCACTTTCCTTTTCATGTCCTCTTTTCTTTGTTCCTTTTTGTTATTTTTTCAAGGGAGGTAAGTCGGGAACCCTTTCCCTCCCTCGAGAAATTTTTTGCTTTACTTAAAAAAAAACATGGAAACAAAAGAAAAATAATGACATATACAATATGCATCATATGTACAAAAATTTATATATACAAAAAAAATATGTACATATGTTTCCACAAAAAAAAAGAAATGAGTATAAATACAAAGGAAGTCAGGATGCACGGCGACTCCCAAACGGCTGTTGTACATCCTGCAAAATCCAAACAAAGATTAATACACAAAACTGTGTAATAAATTTGGTAAGAAAAAAACAAATAAACTTACCGCAACCATCCGATGACCACGGCATGATAAAGCCATGAGGGATCTCCGATAAGCAGCTCGGAAAGCACGTATAGTCCTCACTATGCCGTTCACGATCTCTCGCGGTACCTGTTCCAAATACAAGGACAATTAACAAACAGATGTATATGAAAAAAATATATAAAAACAAATACATATACGAGAAAAACATACTGACTCAACCGTCTCAGGAATATACGGTATGTACTCCTCCTCCTCCGCTACTTGGAGAATCTCGCAAATTACTGATCCAAAAGCATCGGTATGCGTGACCTCTGCCATGGGAGGCACCCAACCACCCAGCTCGACTTGTTGAAAACACAATAAGAGACTCAAGGTTCTGAAAATAAAAGGAAAAAATAAAAACATATGGTAAAATACTAACCAGAACAAAAGCTGGGAAAAGAGTAAGCCTGGATGCGATGAAAGCTTGGTAAGATGCATCCAGCAGCACCAGCTGCTCCGCTGAATAATCGAGGATCGCCAGAGCTCGATCCTCGATAGACAGCAAGTCCGGACGCAACATCCAGATCAGAGGATCCGCAAGAACCATAGGCTCCTCGGATGATGACTGGCAGAGAACAGGCTCGCCTAAAAACCAAACGTCTGTACTCTGGAGGACTTGAAGTCCCTGATAAAGGGCCCATAAACGGCAACGAATCATGCCAGACCGGACAGACTCAAGGACTACAACGATCAAACTCCAAGGACGGAGATCAATATATACACATAGCCACATGAAAAATCATCTTAAAATAAACAAAAAAAAAAGAAGATGCACATGTGGTTGAAATACTCACCGACGCACAAGTCGCCGAAAGGATCCTCTGGCAAAAGTCGCCGGCTGAAGTGGCTCGTCTCTTCTCAATCGGGACCAGTCGATGGCCAATAGGAAAACGAGCATCCTAGGGGCTAAGAAAGGCTGGTAAAAATATCCCCAAGCCCATAAGAAGAAAAAAAAATAATAATAAGGAAAAGAAAACAAAAATGGCGATTAAAAGGAAAGAAAAAAGGATAAGTACGCACCTCAAGGATACGACCATGCCAGGAAAGGCCGAAAGGGAGATTCGAGGCACCTTAGTAGTTTCCGCGGAATCCATCACCCGGGTCGCCTTGCCCATAGTTGTAAGCATGCGGGCATACGACACCTCCGCCCAACTCCAGTTACCTACCTGCTCCAAATCACTAAGGAAGATAAGTAACCCAATGGCAAAACACTCTCCTCGATCACTCAAGATAGTGACGAAAAGAACGTGAGCAATGTATATCCGAGCCAGCTGCTCAGGTGTACACTACCGATCAACCTCGTCAGCCGACAACTCATCGGCAAGAACCGAGTACGGATAAGATTGCGCATACATGTGAAGGGCCGCCGCAAGACGTTCCCCCACGAGGTCACGTAGTCTCTCGTCTGACCCCTTAACGGTCTCCATAACTACGGGCTCGCCTCCGAAAGGAAAACCCGTAATCATAGAGAAATCGTAAGGGGTAATCATC
The DNA here is from genome assembly GCF_001683475.1 of Chenopodium quinoa. NCBI lineage: Eukaryota > Viridiplantae > Streptophyta > Magnoliopsida > Caryophyllales > Amaranthaceae > Chenopodium > Chenopodium quinoa. The sequence continues at coordinate 4,086,360 of NW_018743955.1, forward strand.
ATCTCTCCCCATGGAAAGTGAAAAGTGTTGGTGGAATCCCACAAAAACTCCAACAATCCACGAAGGAAGGCCGACAACGCAGGTTGAATCGATAAATCCCAAAGAGCCGCCCGCTGGGAGCTGATCCCCAAAAGCTCCACAACCTCCTTAGCCACCTCGAGCAAACTCTCAAACGACCTCGTAGATTACCAGAGCCGTGTAGGCACATGCTAGGATCACTCTAAAAAAGGAAAGGCACAAAAGAGAGTAAAAAACTTATTTTGAAGAAAAAAAAAAACAAAACGGAGGCGCAAAAGACTCACGATGCCTCGCCAACCCCTGATTGAGACGTGATGGTCTGGGTCCCACTTGAGGACCCTAGGGTCCAAGTTGGGAGGAGCCTTCCAAACCACATCCTCCTAGCGACGTCGATTAGCTCCGACGCGTCGCTCTCGAACCTCCTCTCGAGGACGGGTCACCCTCTTTCGTAGGGAGAACCGCCTCGTCAAGCGCGGGATCTCCTAGAACCTCCTCAGCATCAACAAATGGAGGCAAGTCCATGCTATGAATGGACAAGGTTTCTTTATTATTTTATTCTAAAATAAGCTAATATACATGTTTTGGACCCATTTCAACAGCATAACGCCTACCAAAAGGGCAAAAACACAAAAATCGAATGCCACCCATGATAGGGGGCTACGATACCTGTAGTTAAACTCTGTAAATGGGGGCTTCTAACACCCATAAAAGCCATTCTATACCAGTTTCAACTAGGCATTCAAGGGATTATATTTCAAAATTTCAAAGAATCAACTATGCCAAGGAGAATAATAGTAACAATGATGCAATTATCATCTACCAAACAATCTTGAAGTTCGAATATGGCAAAAATAAGCTAAGTATACACTTCGCGCCAATTTTCGGATTCAAAATTTTCCAAACATTGTTTATGAAGATATAACTAGTTCTAATACTATAATTACTTCATAATCAACAAGTATAGCCAAAACGAGCAAGCAAAATAACAAGAAACAAACCAAAGTCGAAGGAAAGTGCAAAAAACGTACTCTAACAAAGAAATGCTCATACAAGGTTCAACACTAAGCCATTTTTCATGAAATTTGTTGCAAAACACTCCTTTAACATATCACAATAGCATGGGACAAGCAATTTCAAGAATAATGGTCTAAATAAAAAACCCCCCATATTCAAAAATTGGGGTTTAATGATTCAAAAAACACCAAAATTCTGCCAAAAACAAACGAATTTAAACAAAAAACTTACGTTGGATTGTGGCAAATGTGAATTAAGGGTGAGATCTACTTCCTTTGGCCTTGAAAATCGCAAAAAAAGAGCTTTCTAGAGAGAGGGGGACAAAAATGGTGAAGGAAGAAGAAGAAAAGAGTAAACTGAAAATTGCGCTCAGCAATTTCTTTTTGCTGACTTAAATGTCGCGCGCAACTGAAATTGTTGCGCGTGATAGACCAGCGCAACTCAAAATGATGCGCGTGCCTGGCCAGCACGACCAATTGAGTTGCGCGCGGATACTGGTCACTAAAATGACCGGTATCCAGATTTTGATCCGTTTGATTATTTTTCAATGGTTTTTGCTCATTATTAGACGTAATGGCACGCAAATTATAAAAATCTTTTTAAATTTCTTTGCATTTTGTAATTTGTTTTCTTCTTTGATAGTTTTTTTGCATCATTTTGCATGCACACCATGCTTTGTGACTTCCCTAAGCATACGTTTTGAACGTTTTTCGTAAAAGTGTCTTAAGATGTTCCGTGGTAGTGCTTTATGTAAAAGCTCCCATAGACAGGTTTGTCATTTTACTATACTGGCGTTATAAATGTCTAGCTTTTCTTCTTTTTTCACGTCTTATATGTCCAATTTATATAGTGTTTTAACCCCGACCCATGATCCTAATTAGTAGTGTTTTTGGCTCTTTAGGGCCACTTTTATTACTAATTTGTGTTTTCTAGTGTTTTCGTAGTTTTGGTTGAGTTTTACAGGAAATTGCACTTTTGGAGCATTTTCCCGGGTTTTCATGGATCAACTACGGAAGCTAGAAGGACACGACCATTCTTGAAGCCCAGGATCGGTGAGAGCCGGTGATTAAGGGCTCGGTATGTGATACCGGGGCTATTGGATCAAGTAATCAAGACCCAATGAGGAAATTCGGATCGGGCCGAGGAATCGAGCCCAATCGAAATCCAAGCCTCGAAGAAGAAGCCGGGCCCGATCGGGCAAGCATACGCCCGATCGGGCGGGCGCGCGCAAAGCAACATTAAGGAAGGAGCCGCGCCCAATCGGGTGGGCTTAGGCTCGATCGGGCGTAGCATACCAGCAAGGGGCATCGTAAAAAGGCGGGCCCGATCGGGCGCGTGTTTTCCTAAGTACCTGATTAGTTTTGCTTTAGATTTTGTTTTAGGAGTGTTAAGTACGAATTTTTTACGTAATTTTGGATTACCTTCTCTTTTAGATTTTCTCTCTCTACTTAGGATATTTTCTCTCTCTTAAATTCTCTCTCAACTTTGTTCTTAATTATATTCATTAATCCAGATTTCTTTTGGTAACAATTTCTTCTATTTAAATTTGAGTTATTTTATTTACTTCTTTGATTATGTCTTGCTTTATTTATTTGATTAGTTTAGATATGATGATGCTTGAGTAGTTTTATTTCTAGGGTTTATGGGGATCTAATAAATATTATGAAGGGGTAAATTTGTGATTGTTGATTATCAATGCTTGGTTAATTTCCTATTGATTGATTTAATGCTATGCAATTAGGTTTGGCTAGATTTAATTGTATGAGTTTAGCAATATTAATTTGAGATTCGTCATATGAGAATTGATGTTTAGGCTTAGTTTCAATAGGCAGACTAATTTATAAATGGTTAAGTCGAGATTCGACAGATGAGATTTAATACCGGTAAATTAACTCTGTGATTATAATACGTAGCGAAAGCCCTTTATAATCTGATTAATCAATGCTTGATGATTTCTTATTATGATTTGCCCTGGAATATTGTTTATTAGTGAACCTATGCCCTAGGCCTTTTAATACTTAATTTTCCCCTACTTTATTTTCTTCGATCTAATTCTTCGTAGTATAGTCTTTAATTACAATAATATTGGTTACTTTGATAATTTAGATTATAATAATTAATTAGGAGTAGAAAGACTTGTTTCCTTGTGGTTTCGACCCTACTTCCCTATCTGCATTAGTTAGAGGACTTAGGTAATACTTTTAATTAGGGGATACGACTATACCCTGTCAACGTCCACAGCAAAAAGGAAGGCGTCATCATGCAGCATAAAAATGCAAGGCGTATCATACAGCGTAAAATTGTATGGCGTAGGTGTTGCGTAAAATTTCACTTCTTCCCCAAGCTTTGCGAGATCTACCTCTCGAAAGTAAAAGGTAGAGAATTACTTTTTGTTAGGCGTTAGCTCACGAGTCGACAGGCACGCCGAACCATTCGGAACAGATACTTCTTGATTGGAAGCAAATACGGTAGTTAGTGCGCTTACTAGCTTACTGGACAGTTAGGGTGTTGTCCACCCCTGTATAAAGAGCGACAAAACAATGTCGCACCTATGTAGTCACGTGCCCCCTGTCTTGAGATGCGTGTACTCATCTTGTGGACAAAACTGCTGAGAGAGTTGCCGATTTTCTTCTCCCTCACTGGATTTGGATATATGCCTCCAGTCCTGAGACATGTATTTCTATCTTATGGACATCGAGTATTGCGTTTTGACGAGCGAATTGTCAAGAACTCTATTCCGGCTGTGAAAGCCAAAATGTTTAGGCTGCGAAAGCCGAAACATTTTTTTATCATCTTTTCAAATTGTTAAAATCAGGCTGAAGTTTCAATGACATATCGAGGGACTTTAGACCAACGATGACATAATTGGGAAGCCATCATCCTTTTTTAAAATCCTTTCATGACATGACATCAACTAGAACGCCTTTACTTGTAATAGTCTTCTACAATTGCAAAGGATCAATCTAGATTCTTTAGAGCGTTAAGACATAGAAAATACTTTTTCTAGCCTTAATAGCTACTTGATTCAAACACTTAGCGAATCAAGGATTGTTTCGACATCCTTAACATTTCTGAAAGATTCTCTATTCTTTGAGAAATTTGCAGAATAAATCTCAGATTTTATTTCCTTGGCTACTTTGATCTTCGTCTATCCTAGACTCGATCAAAGTGGGGGATAACTTTCGACATCTACTTTTGACCTCCTATCCCGAAAGGAAATGCAATGATGATAAATAAAACTATCTTCGTGTTGGATCAAAGTGAAAAATGCTTATGGATGACTGGCTAAACCGCAAAGACACAAAATGACTAGCCTAACCCAAAAAAAATACAAAACAAGGTCCAATTAACTAAACCTGATCACAATTAGGCCTAATACCATGCTTAAGACCCAATAATGACGGATTAAGAGGCGCCTAGGTTAAATTTAAAGTTGCCACAGTAAAATCCGCGCGCATCTCAACGAGTCGCACTAATCTGGCACGCGCAACAAATTAAGTTGCGCGCACCACTCAGCGCAACTTCAACAGATGCGCTTGCGAAAGATTCAAAATTTTATAAAATATCGAATCGAATCATACCATAAAACCACGTGCAAGACATTCATTTGCGCTGCCCATAGCAGCGCAACTAAACCACTTATGCTGGGATGCCGCGTGCAACTGACACAGATGCGCACGACACCTGCTGCGGCAGAATGCTTAAAATCTTAATTGCACCCATTCCCAATAAATGGGGGCTTAATACGAGGCTTAAACACACAAAAATTAACCTAAAATCCTGGCAGAAACTCTTGTGAACTTGTGCTTCCAAACCCTCTTGTCCTAAACACTCACCCCTCTTAATCTTGGTTACTACGGTGGAGGTTCCCAAACAAGGAGTCCATAAGAGTTCTAAATGGAGATCTAGCAAAGAGAAGGGGTAAATTCCCGAGCACATAGTTAAATCACAATTACTTTTCTTTCTTAAAAGAACTTTAATCAATAAAATAGTGTTGTTTGACCAGTTTAAAAGGAAATTTAATTAATTGATTCCACATAGTATCTTGTGTTAAATAAGATTAGAATTGAATAATTAATTGATTGATTGATCACCTAAGCCAAGGCGAATCTTATTTACTTTTTCTAAATGACTTTTCAATGTAATTTCTACGTAATTAATGCTTGTAAATAAAATGAACTCACTTGATTTTAGGTACCACGTTGCATATATTGTTTGGTGATGAAATTGTAAAAAAGAAAGAGCTAGTAGAGGCCGCACTAGGGATAGAATAGCGATTCTCCTTTAAAGGGAACGTTATTTTAGTACCCTCGCTCCCGAACTCGTTTCTGGTTTATGTAGACCAATTTGGGAATGGGTAAACTTATTATTTGTGCTAAATATCCCATGAACTCCACATGAAAGAAAGGCATGAACGAGGTTTATGGGTTTTCCCAAAACTCATTGGCGACTCTCACTTGTTTCTTACAAAAAAGCGTGATGATAGAATCAATTTTAATTCAAGGTCCCATAAACATTCAGGAATTCAAATCCTAATACACCCTAACACGTGTTAAGTCCTAGGCTTCTAAATGGCCACGGACATCTAAGGAAGGACCCCCTATGATGGGATCACCCTCCTTACAGTTTCCTTTTATGATCCATGAACGATTTACATGTTCCTTAAAAACTTATTGGCGGCTCCCTACTTTCCTTGTCCCTAATCTTATTATGTCAATTCCCACTTCCTATGAGTGCCAAGCATATTCACAATATGCTTTAACGTAGGCGCACTTCAAATGACGTCTACAAGTCTGCCCTCTCTTTCCAGTTTTTTCTTATTCACATGTGGAGATTCAAACATGTTTGACCTTTTACTTTTCAATATTTGGTTCATGGTGTGGCACAAAGTAACGCATTCCTTTAACAGCCTTGTTGGACTTAGCTCATCAAAAGAATCTTCCACATCTTTAATCAACTGATCTGATGTTTTAGTCATTTTTTTATGTTGGAGTGATTGGATGCTTCTAAAAAAACCGAAGTCTAGGATGTTCATTTCTGGACTGTTTGGAGGCTGTTGGGTTAAGATAAAAGTGAATCCTAGTTGTTCAGAATGTTCTTGACAAATAGGATCATCTTGAGTGATATGAGCCTTTGAATTATCTTATTGAATGTAGATTGTGTTGTGATGACCTGTTTGAGGCCAATTTTCCATTATTTCTTGAATGACCTTTTCCACTAACATCTATCTTGACCCATCCTTGTTGATTAGATCAATGATCATTGTAATTGATTCCCCTTTTTTTTTCCTATTCTTTGAGTTCCTAAGTGCTTGCTCTTTTTTTGCAAAAGGGAAAATGCCTATTTTCCCATTAAAAATGACTTCCTTTTGTGCATTATACCATGGTTTTGCTACTACTCCTTGAAACATGAACTTAGGAATGAACTTGGATGATTGCATAACTCTATGTGGTCATCTTTCCCCTTTTCTAAGTATGATCTATGTGTTTTTTTTTTTTTTTTGTAAAAGTAAACCGCTTTTCATCAATGTGGACTGTGTTTTACATTAATTGGTATGCTCTCTTTGTACTTGGTAAATCAGATATAATGTTGTTGAGAATAAACTTGAGCCTCTCTATTCTTTTTGCTGGTGTAAGCTTTGGCTTCAATGCATTTGTGTGAGGTCTCATATCCCCTCTCATCAGTCATCACCATTCTTTGGATTGTGCTTTTCCCCACATTAAGCAATGAAGCTAAGTCTCTTTGGCATGATTTGTTCCCCATTGCCACTGCTCTAATATCCTTATTAGAAACAAACACTCTTTTTCTTCCAAAATTAAGGAAGCATGTTGACATGTTGTACTGTTGTTGTGCTTGCCTTTGTTGCTTTCCCTTTTTCCAGATTTTGAGTATATTTCTTGTTGACAGATTAAAATGAATGGCCCCTTGTTAATTAGATCCACGTTTAAGCTTTCCATCTATTAATCTAATCAGAAGTCATATCAATATGTTGAACTTGTCCCCACTACTGAGCCTCTTATGCTAATGATGACCTTCAGAATGTTGTTGGTTGAATGCTGCCTGCTGATTGTTTTTGTTGTGATGACCTTGTTATTGATCTCCTGTTACTTGCCGATTGTTGTTGGTTGCTTCTGTCTATTGTTGATGGCCTATTGGTTAAGCTTCTTGTGTTGCATCAATGGAAGGATTTTGATTTAGGTTAAATCAAAGGTTGTTCTGGAAATTTTCTAATTCATATCCATCTTCATATGGATCATAAGAAGAGTTGAGATCATACTAAAAAATGTTGCGCACATCAGCATCATAAGCAGCAACATCTTCATCCATTTCTTGATTCAAATCGAATATGAAGTCTGAAGCCATTTGTGTTTGGAGGCAATGACTTTTTAGGAGATTTAATTTTTTTTTTTTATGTTTATAATTTTTTTTTTCTAATTCCCTCTCAAATGATTTGAATTTTTGAGAAGGAATGGATTTTATAGCTCTGGTACATAATGTTAGAGTCATTTAGATTTACTTAGTCATCAATCTATGTACTTCAATTTTATTGGATGGTCTAATTAATTCTGCCACCTCAATATGATTGGTTTAAAACAATTAACATGGATTAGTAATGTACTTAATTTTGGTTGGTTGTTTAATAAAGCCAAAAAAACCAAAGGTTTTCTTCTTGAAATCCACCTACTTTAATTGCTATTCAGTTTCTCTCTCTTTTTAAAAAAAAAATTTTTGCAAATGATTGTGTTTTAGTTTCGATGTACTTCCTTAAATTTTTCCTTAATTCCCATGATTTCCTATCAAAAGTGACAATCAAATGGGGATGGAGGGAGTAACTGCTAATTATTACGTACTAATAATTACTAATTACTAACTACCAATTATTAATTATTAGGTACTAATAATTACTATTTTGATAATATTTTTGTCGCTTATGAATGTTTCCACTACTTGAGGAAAAAAAAGAAAGGAAAATGTGGTTTCCTAGGGCTAGATATTGACATGAGCAAGTCTTATAATCGGGTTGAATGAGGTTTCCTATAACAAATTGAAAGGAATGGTCTCCTTCGAACAAGTGTATTATTCCGATTGAGGGTTCGGAATTATTAGAAAGCTAATTATTCAGTGTGGTCAAGTGATCGGAATGCCTGGGTAGAGGCCGCTTCCGCTCAGTAATATTAATGAATAATTAATATTATAGCTTAATCTTAACTGAAACCTTCGGGTCAAACCCAAGCAACTAGCGAACCAAAGCGACGAATTAATTCGAAAAGAATTAATGAGTCGCCCAAGTAATTAATATTTAGACGTCGGAAATTCGAGCTTAGAGAGTCAAAACTGAGCGTCGGAAGTCGAGTCGAAAATAATAAAAAGACGAGACGAGAAAAACTAATAAATCAACAAAATTACCAAAATAGCCCTTGTATCGGAATGCCCCGAGCAAACCGAATGCTAAGGGCATATGGCCTAGAATGCTGGCTAGCATGCGCACCAAGCCGAGCCTAGGCTGGCTGGTGCGTGCTAACGCACCCATGCTAGCATGGCTGGGCGCAGCCATGTTCGTGCATTGGCTAGCAGCCATGCCGCAAGGGCCAGCACGCTAGGCGTGCCAGTCCGCAGCAGCATGGATGGCCTTGCGTGCTTGCTAGCAGCTGGGCCTCGGCCTAGTAGCCCTCACGCAAGTGTGTGGCCTGCTAGCCGAGTGGATGGCCGCAAGGCATGGCAGCCCACTTGGGGTGCCTTGTTGCCCAAGTAGGGCTGCCATGTGGCGCAAAGCTAGAGGGGTGTGAGGGGTTGAGGTGGCCGGTTTTTAGGGGAGGAGTGGGGAGCAAGTTTGGTCCCCCCCCTCCTCCAAATGGTCCTCACCTAACCCCTCATGTGAACTTAACACTTGTTGATTTATTAGTAGCTTGCTTATTTATTTTATTTTAGATTTAAAATAAAATGGATAAAATCTGAATCTCCCACATGGAAAGATGATGGGAATTTTGAGAGCCTTTGCCTATAAATATCAACCTAGGGAGTTGGGAATTCTTCACTTGAGTAAGTGTTGAAAAAGGCATCACATTATAGTGTGAAAACCTTTAAACACTAATTACTTGGGTTTTGAGGTCGGGACTTGTTAATTCCAAGGCAATAGACCGGGTGGACTTCGAAGAAGGTCGCCGTGTGAGCGGGACTTGAGGGCTTTCAAGTAAGAGCTCGTTTTGGTGAGCGAAGCACACTACAAAGGTAATAATTTCTTACTTAGTCTTGTGTTTATGTTAATTATGTTTATGGTTATAACTGTTGTGAGTTTGAGGTCGGGTTTCTTTCCGCGGTGGGTCGGACTCACCGAAACCCAACAGCGGTATCGGAGTCTTGCTCGTTTATTTTTATAAACATATTTTTCAAGGTGTTTTATGGCTTAATTTTTCTGGTTTTAAGTTTCTAACTAGATTAGTAGCTCGGTTTTATTAATTTAAATCCCTTATTAGGTTGATTTCAGCCCCGAACCCAGATTTTCGCCCAAAAATAGTGAATTTTGGATGGAAAAGACGTTTTGGAAATGGTTTTACTCTTTCAGGAATGTGTTTTTAGCCAAAAAAAAAACCCGACCAGAAATGCACTTTTCGAGGGATTTTTCGTTTTGACGAAAATTTTTAAGTCTTTCTAACCTTGAAAATTCATTGCATATTTATTGTTGTTATGTATTTGGTTCTTTCCTTAATTAATATGCAATTTTAAACCTCATTAAGCATGATTACTTGGTAGTAATTTGTGCTTGAAGGTTTGGTGTTATTTTTCACATAATTTAAAATTAATTTCATTAAGTGTATGTTCTTTGTTGCTTCCAAGTACTAAAGATTCAATCTTTAATTGTTTGAAGTGATTGAAACTTTGAGTTACTAAATTCCATGAATTTTTTGTTGAACTTTTGATTTAATCATGTATTAAGTTGATTGGAATCATAAAGTTTGAATCTTGTGATAGAAATTTCATATATCTTCATATTGGAAGATATAATTTTTCAAGGATTCACAAGTATTAAAGTTGGAATTTTATTGAACTTGTGTTCATTTTTCCAACCCCCTTTTAATTTGTCAAAATCTCATGATTAATTTAAATTAATAGTGAGTGATTGCCCTTATTATTTTATTGCACCAAGTGAACCAATTTTATTAAAGAATGGTTCTTGGAAATAATTTTGGTTGTGTGCACCTTTTATGTATTTTTAATTAAAGTTGGACTTATTTAATTATTTATTTTTTTCTCACTAAATTGGTTCTAAAAATTAATTTAGAATTAATTAATACGTCACGCAAAAAACTCAGATTTTTAATCCCGATAGTGTGGCACGCAAACCAAGCAACACTCCTCGGCTAGCCGGGCTGCTATGCAGCCAACATGTGGCTGCCGAGGTAGGGTTGCCTGGTGTGCGCCACATAAAGGCAGTGTGGCTTTGTGTCTAGTCACAACAGCACAAGCCAAGCAACCGCACGCTGCGGCTATGCGTGCGTGTGTGCGTGCATGCTGCTGTGCTGCATGGGTCGTGGACAGCATGTGCGAGCTTGGTGCTTGGTGCAAAGGGGCAAGCTAACAGTCGTGGGGCATGTGCCTAGAACTAGGTAACCCGTGGCAAACGCTACTAGGCTCGTCCTAGCTAGTGCTACGTGGGGTGATGAAGGCACTTGCGCCAAGCCGCATTGCATATGGCACGCATGTAGTGCATGAGCCACACTTGAGTGCGGTTGGCTTCGTGTTTTCTTATTTTGCCATTTTAATTATTTTATTAATTTAATTTGCTTTTAATTATTTTAATAAATGTTTGAGGCTAGGCCTTGGTTGTTTAGCGGCATTTGCAAAATTTAATTTGGCAAATAATTGGATTTACCAGCTTAATTAATTGGATAAATTAAGATGGATGAAGAATTTACTGGGAGCTTGAATAATTAATTGCGTTTGATTACATAATCAATTAATAAACTTTGACTAGTTTTAATTAGGCATGTTAATTAGATTAACGACCTAAATTAGTTACTAGTTTGCGCGCTTTATGCATTGTTACTTGTTTTCGTTGTAAAATGCATGGGCCATTCACAAATAGTGAATGGATGAATAGAATGTATATTCTCTCACATGTTTTATAAAATGGCAACTAGTGGGGGCCCAATTAGGATAGAAAATACAGACTGCGATCCGTGATGTATTTTTGTAAATCAAAATACGGTCTGGGAACCGTTGAGTATTTTTGTACCTTAATATTTAGTTTATTCCTAATCGTAGATACTAGTATTTGCATAATTATGTTCATGTCTTGAAGACGGAGGTTCTTGGAAGACGAAGCCATGAAGTTGCAAAAGTCGTCCCTTGAAGACTTGAAGATTCAAGGGGTCATGCTAGTTGCCAAATGCATCTTTATTTATGTTTTCGATATATATTTATGAACATTTATATATGAATTATATGTTAGATGCATGTTTAGGATTTCGAATGTTGTGATGATGATTAATTAAGTTCACTTAAATCAACCAACATAGAAACCCTAGGTCCATAAAATATTGAGTAAAATTGTCATTCCAAACCAATACTTATCGACCTATTAAGAGTAGTGATGGGTACGCCAAAGCGAGGCATCACTATTACTCCCTAGGATTCATATGGCATACCGGGTATACAAGTTGGTTTTGGTTATACTCAACGATATGAGTGATGGTGTCCTAACATGTCGTGGCAAAATGGATAAATTTTTAAGAGAGCATTAGATGCGACTATTTATTCAACCAAGAGTGGCTTGGAGCCATTAGCAAAGTGTTCCTTACCTTAGGAGATTAAGTGTTAAGATAAGCCAAAGCATGCTTAACCACTCTTTGTTTCTTCGGATCTTGGAATTGACGTATTGTCACCATAATGGGGACAATTTTAATGTGTGAATAAGACGTTTTGAATAAGTTTGATTAAAATGCATGATTTCAATATTATTTAAATATTATGAATGGTTTTTCATTTAAAATTCTTTCAAATTGTAGAATCATGTCTTCAACTATCGACAACAATCTAATGTTCCCAAAACTTCCCAAGAAGTTACCATTTAGCTTGAATTTGGTAAACTTCAAAGAATGGGAGGAAGAACTCCGTATGACCCTCCGTAATTGCTACCTAGAGCATATCTTGGATACTCCTATCCTGAGTTTTTACTCAAAAGGGGTTATGAGCGACGAAGCTCATGAGGAGTGGAGTTATGATTGCAAGAGAGTCTCGCGACCCATGGAAAACTCCATTCCAAAACAGTGGAAGAAGAAATTCTCTAACTACCTTCCGAATTAACTTCTCAAAGCTCTAGAAGATGTGGTCAATCTGAGGGTCAAAAAGAGCGTCAGGGGCAACTATGATGGCCTTGTGGAGGAAGTGACTAGGTCACTGTCTAACATGAGGATCAAGCCACAACAAGATGGGCGTCTCAGCAAAGAGAGGCAAGAAGTATCTAGGGTCTATAGTGCAAGAATTATGCCCGGGATGCCACCACATTAAGCCCATGTGCTCAAGATGACAAGGTTATTCAACCACTTGGAGCTTATTGGTAGACCGATGGAGGGTGAGCAAGTGGTTCATATGCTTTTAAGCTCACTCCACTCGGGGTATGTTACAATTAAGATGCGACTTACCAAAAATCAGAACAAACTATCCTACAAGGAAGTTGTCCAAGAGCTCCAGAAAACCTATTCTTGCAACGCGGCTAAGTTTACTCTGAGGCCCAAGAATAAGGAGTTCAAGAACAAGGAAAAGATACGCTACTTCTATTGTAGTAAACAAGGTCACCACAAGAGAGAATGTAGCGAGTATCTGGAAGATGAGGCAAGAGGAAAAGAGCTTCAATCTCAGGTATCATCTTTACACTTGAATATAAGCAATTTATAAAATATTAGATACTAGAAAATTGACTCACTTTATTCTCCTATTTCAGGAACAAGTGAGCGGCGCTTTTCAAGTGGACATGAGTACACAAATGAAAGATGAAGATAATATATCCAAAGAAGCTTGTAATATCATGTTTTTTTTCTAGATTTTAAAACTTGTTTAGTTTTATCTACCATACACTACTACAAAAAATCCCTATTGAGTCGCCTCTAAACCATCTTACACATCGCTTCAAGGACGACACTACAGGCACCGACACAATAGGTACTCACTTACGTGTCGCCTATGACCTGATGCGTTAGAGTACTTTACGAATCGCTTGGTTGATTATAGGCAATGCATAAAATAAGGTATAGGAGTCACTATAATATAGTTTATGAGTCACTTGTTTCTTAAGATGCAACTTGAAAAATATAGTTTTCGAGTCACACATTACTTTAGAGGCGACGGTTAAGGTCTATTTTATAAGTCATTTATTTACAAAAATGCGATGTATATAATAAAAATTATGTGTTGCTTATTTAGTAAAGGCGATGCGTATGGTAAAATTTATGAGTCACTTATTTATTACTGGCGATGCGTATGATAAAATTTATGAGTCACTTATTTATTAGAGGCGATGCGTATGATTAAAATTATGAGTCACCTATTCATTAGAGGCGATTCTTATAATGTAATGGCCCTGCTACGTGCAGCTATCCTAAACATGCATAATATTAAAATTTATTTATAATCATAAAAATGAATAAATAAAAAATGACGATATTTGACTAATTTAAACTAATAAATACAAAATTAAATAAAATATATTAATAATTGAAAATTTTCTAATAAAACGAGTACATACATGAAAATTTCTGTGCTATAAAAAACGAAGGAAAAAACTGAAATAACTTTGTTCGCTAACTTTTGAATAATACATACTGTAGACACCCATTTGTGTCTCCCCAAAACCTAACCTAGTGATGAATACCTTTCACGTCATTTGATTATCGAATAAAGCGAAAGTGTGAAAAGTCTAGTGATGAGGATGTTTTTATTAAAATATCTCTTCTTTCTGTTTTTGAAAATATTTCTTTCCTTACCCTATTTTTGAAAAACGTGCATTCCAGTTTATTTTGGTCCATGATATGGGTCCAATAATGGTGTAATTGGATGGGGTTTGAAAAGACCTTTCCAACGATATATTATAAGCCGAATTTCGATGAATAATGAGGAAGTTATGGTCAAAATACTAAACTAGGCTCGAACCGGATCTTACCTACGGCCCAATGATCATGTGGAGGTTCCAAAGGTCTAATACTATTCCTAAACTAATTAGGATTAATTAGAAGTTTCTATAAGTTTCTAAAAGATCTTAATTATCCTTTTTGAAAAGATAAGATTAAATAATTTGAGTTAAATAAAAACTTTCCTTTTTTAAAACTTTCCTTTTTCTTAAATCCTAATTCTATTCGAATTTAAAGATGTTCAAAGACATTCAGATTTTATTTTCGTGTCTCATAATATTTATCCAAAATTTATATGGTTGGATAGATCTTGAAATTAACTTTCCAATGATATATTATAATATTAATTCCGAGCTATAACGAAAAAGATATAATTGAGATATGAAACTCAATCCAAAACTGACACTGTCCCACTATTTCGTCCATATCTTTTTATATACAAAATATTTTAATCTGATTTTAATTGGGTTGGAAAGTAGACTTCAAGTGCTTTCCAACAACGTATTATATGATTATTTGGACTTCTGGATCAAAAGAAATGATAAAAACAAATTCCACAAAAACTGATGTCCATCGAGTACTATTTCGATGCGAATTCGGATTCTTTTCTTATTCTTCAACCCTCTTTTTTCTCTATAAATAGCCTCTTAAAATTCTGTTTTCATTCATCAATTCTCTAATTCTCTTTCTCTCACCAACTCTCATCAAGAATTTCTTGATTCTCTCTCTTTCTATCTTAGCCTTTTACAAACACAATTCCTCATAGATTAGCACTAGATACACCTAGCATTGTTCGAAGTTGCCTTCGCCCTAGACGTGAAAGGTTTAATTTTTGAGGGTTTGGTCCCAAATCTTTCTTTCAATTATTTAATTTAATTGTTGTATTATTATTTTCCTTGAAGTTACTAACGTGTGTATTTTGTTATTAGAAAGAGGTACGAGGCATCCAAATAAGTGTTTTAATTGGTTTTATTGTTATTATGATATAGAAATCATGTCTAAGTTGTTATTATGATTCCTAGTGTCATGTTAGGACATTTGATCTTCCTAGTATCATGTTTAGGGTAACAACTATAATTTCTATTATCAAATATGACAATTGTGTTTCCTACGATGCTTCCTATGTTCTTCCTAATATTCATGTTAGAATCATGTTAGGGCTACATATTTGATTTTTAATGTTTAGTGACATGCTAGGGTTTGTTATTAATCTTGTTAGTATCATGCCTAGGGTCTTGCTATTATTATGCTTTAACATGATTATTATAATTATGATTATGATTATAATTATAATTTAATGTTATTATGTTGCTTGATATTTATTGTTATTGCTTGATCACGCCTATTATGCATGTTTAAAGGGAATTGGTACTTGTAATCACGTTTAATAAGGTAATTAATAATCTAGTTTAGGATTAATTTGATTATAATTCAAGTGATCACCAATAATAGATTTGTTTGTGCATTAATATTCAACCAACATAGATAAACAGGTTTAGGGTTAATCCTATTGATTGCATGTTAGTCAGAAAGCGCACATGAATACGATCAGAATAAAGTAGAGGCCTATTATTAGGGCAGGTTCAATCTCTTTTAGGTTGGATTTGTACCTTCATCCCCGAACCCTATTTGATTCAAGACCTTATGAAGTTGACGATCTCTTGGATCGTTAAGGGGTGTAACCTTCACCTCGTGAACGGTTTACAAGTTCCTAAAAAACTTGTTGGCGACTCTTTTGCTCTATCTTCTTTCCCTTTGGACGCCACCGTACTTTAGTGTATGATCACAGTGGGGTTCAATCTAGGGGATTAACGCTTGAAATATTCCCTACAGTTTTTGGTGACTCTGCTCGGGAGGTTTTCTATTTTAATTCCTGAAATTTATTTCGGAAATGATTTAGAATGAGTGGATGAGACTCGAAAAGTACTAAGTATTTCATGTGCGTAATTTTGATTAACATTATTGTCATATGCATAAAAAAGATCTCATTGGAAAGACCATCTGTAATGGGTTAAAACATAGGATTTTTACACGTAGGAAATTTGAGAAATATCTTTCACAACTAGGATCGAAATAACACTGCGCGAAACTGGAAAATTTTATCGAGCACAGAAAGATGATGAGGCATGTAGGAATTAGCGTCAGCGAACAGAAATTAGTGCCAGTATTTTGACTTTAGCGCCAGACGACAGCTCTGTCGCCAGGCGCTAAAGCCAAAATCTAGCGCCAACCTCTGTTTGCTGGCGCCAAATTCTTCCAATACCGAGCCAGAAATATGTGTTCTAATTTTGACCAGTTTTTAGCACTGTTTGCTCGATCTTGCTTCATGATTGAGTTTTTCTCACTTTTCTGAAAGCCATATGTGTTCTACATATGGACATAACCATCTGGGATTCATGCTCCATCTACCTGATTGAACGCTCTGTGCAACAAAGGGTACATCCGAGAATGTTGAATTCACCAAACCATGGAAGCGAGTTTTTAACTCGCAGTGTCCCATCCACTCGCGCCAACCCTTCACGGTTAGGCTTCCGCGCGGTGCATCCGGACAATTAACCATGGACCCTCTTTGACTAACCCATATCCGGAACTTTAGAGAAATAGAGCCATGGTTAGGTTGCAAACTCATTGCATCATATTGTGCCTACTTGACTAATTGTGCATTATTTGTTGTGCATACTCTATGTGATTTTTCCTAACCGTTTGTTTGACTTGTGTTAAGACCAAATAAACTAGTTAATGACTAAAGGAATTTTTTTAATTAATTAATTAATTTGTGCTAATAAATATACTTAAAATCGAGTCATAGTTCCTTTAAGTCAACTCGGATTTTTATTCACGTATACTGCACAAACGTCAACTTGTTTTGGTCATAGCCGGAGTTCTAGGAAGAACTACGACTCGTATAGCCTATGGATCTGTATCCCCGAGTTTTATCTTTAATTTGGCGTTGGTTTTATCCCAATCATAGTCACATATCAAAAGTTATTACTAAAATACCACAGTCTGTCCAGTTTAATGCATATACGTGAAGTCTTAACTTAGTCTTTGCTTGAGTCTAGTCACATAGTCTAGCCACATGGTCATGACAAGAGTCTTAACATGTCACCTACACTCACTAGTCTTAGCACACACTTTGTATATGTCACCATGACCATGTCTCAGGTTCATGCATGAGTCGGTTTTTTTTCCGTCATTTGAGTTGGGGGTACATTCTATTCCTAATTTTTTCATATCTCTACATTTATGCAGGTTGAATCGAGTTTGAGTCATGTGATTGACAAACAAAAAAAAAATAAGGGTAATGATGAAACAAATGCACAAGGCAAGCTTCTCACCAAGATTTCATGCTTTCTTCTTATTTTTTTACAAACCCTTTCCCCAATAAGTCTAGCATAGGCACCCTTCATCCTCCTTGAATTTATTTCTTAGAGTTTGATTTTTACCCTTCACTTTTTAAATAGAATGAGCATTTATTTCCTTACATATGATCATTGCATTAAAAATAAATAAATAAATAAAACCGTGTCAAACTAAGCACAAGGTATACCAATGATTTGAGGCACCCCTTGTAGCCACATCATATCATCTTCACCCCTTCAAATTACGCAATCCTTTTTGGTAAACCACTTTGAGCCTCGACTAACAATAGACATTTCCTTCTTCAACCTACATCTACCTAACCTTGGGATGGGATAGTGTGCAACTTATGCCGTTTTCAATATCATAAAAAGTTTGAGTGATTTCAAAAGATTAAAATAGCAAAAAATAATAAATAATAAATAAAAGTGTACAAAAGGGCAAGTGTTCCAATGTCTTTGACAGGAACATGTCTTTAATATGAACACGTCTCAGATTACGTCTCTTATCGAGTGCTTGGTACCATGCCTGAGAAACATGAATGCCAAGTGAGTGATAGACCGCATGATCAGGATTGCCCACACTTATAAAAATAAAATAAATGCTAAAGCAAAAAAAAAAAAAAAAAAAAAAAGAGCTAAAAAAAATTAAAAGCCTCAAGCATAAAATTATAAAGATTAAAAAGAAAGGTTGCACACCTTGGGGGCTTATCGAGGGTCTTGAGCCTTTATCCCCTTCTTCTATAACCTTTAGCTTTACCACATTACAACCCTTAAAAAGACCTTTTTGAGGTATACACACACTTGTGCGAGGTTCGGCTAAAGCTACATTCGACATGATTCCTAACGGATACGTAGGCAACCTCACACCGAGGTGCGGCCGTAATAAAAATGCATTCATATTCACATTCACACACTCACACCATGATCATATCAAGGGATCTCCTATGCTCATCCCTATCTACTTAGAGCTAGACTTGGGGGCTTGATCCTTACATTATTAGCTTACCCAGCCTAAGAGTCACCATTATTTAACTCTTTTAAAAATAATATCTTTCCACACACTTAGCTCTTGCGGCCTAACTTTAGAATCACTATCACACACTACACAGATACATGACCAAATATACTTCCCTTAGGAACCCTTTGTCATGAAATCTTAACACAACGCTGAAGCATGCCTTGTCATATCACTCATCACTCATCATTGCATCACAAAGTATGAAGTGCTTAGCCTCCGTGCCTAAGTTACCCAAATACTTTTATCATTAAGTCAACCATTGAGATAGCCTAGGATGGATTAATCCTTGCACCTTGAGAGATAGTATCAAACAACATTTGACTAAGCTCATTCAACATGCACCTTCAAACACTTCGATTCTTTTTTTCGCGTCTTTCTTTTTCGGGAGAAAGTCGGTACCCTTCACAAAAGTGACGGAAATTTTTTTCTTTTTTGCATTTTTGATCGCACGATCACAATACTATGCACACACGAGTCACATCGAGTCGAGTCAACCTCGAGTCAATCAATCACAACGAGTCAAGTTCATACCTTGAGTTACGACAAGTCAATGAGTCAAGCAACACTAAGTCTTAGGTCAACCCTAAAGAAAGATAAGCAAAGTCCTATAGTCAAAAATATAAATGCAGGTGCATTCCAGCAAGCGAGGACATTCCCGGATTTTTTTCGAAAAAAAACCGCGAATATGACACAGGAGATTCCTCTAAGATAAGAGGAGTTACATGGATCAGTAAATTAGAGATGAAGAGATTTAATTTACAAAAGATTTAGGTGGATTTGGTTGATAGAAAACGACCAAGCTCAAAGTTCGGAGCAAAACCAAGTAACAGCGGCAGCAAGAGCAAAATAGGGAAGACCCGACTCCAGCACCAGACGACAAGGTTGTCGTCTGGCAACAACATCTGGCATTTGGCAACAGAGTTCAGCGCCCGACTCTAGATCCCAGCGTCTGGCGATAGAGCCAATTCTTGACGTTAGAGATATTTCAGCAGCGACAGAGCTCGAAGCCTCTCAGAATGGTTATTTCGACCTCATACAACAATTTCGGGTTCCTTGGTACGCCAGTTAGCCCCTATAAGCAAATTGACATGATTAGTAGTCGGCTCGATTACAATCGTAGTAAGCAACACTGTCAAAACAGTTTGACAGTTCAGGTTCGGTTTGGTTTTAAATCGATTCGGTATTAAATTGGGTCGGTTTGAAATCGGTTTAAGTGTCTCGCGGGTCGGTTTAAGTTTGGTTTAAATAGTTATCGGTTCAATTCGGTTTCGGTTTATTATTGAGCGGTTCTAATTCGATTCGGGTTGTAAACGGTTCGGGAAGTAAACGGTTCGCTGCAGCCGGGTTGCAATTTGTTAACGGTTCGGTGTAAACGGTTTTTATACCGGTTTAAACAGTTTCGGGTTGGAAACGATTTCGAGTTAGAAATGGTTCGGTTCTTTTTCGGTTCAGTTTTATTATGGTTCGGTTTGTTAACGGGTTTGCCTTTTTTACGGTTTACGTTATTCGGATCAGTTCCATTTCACGTTTACTAAATTATGGTTCGGAACAATTTTTTATTTCAAAAAGTCGGTTTTTAATCGGGTCATTTGGATTCAGGAAGTTAAACGATTTTGGTTTGAAATTTCATAGTACTTGCTAACTTTTTTCCGGTTAACAAGTTTTATATCAAGCCGAGACTTTCACTTCATATTTAGGCGTAAGGCATTATATTATATACAAATTCTCATCGATTTCAAAAATACATATCATGTTATTTCAAGTTTAGTCATACTGATCTTACTAGTTTATTACGAAGTAACTTAGATTATAAAAGTTTAGTGTATTAATGAATTATTATTGTTTTACTATCACATTATTAGCTGCTTCTTATTCAATCATCTAATTGATGTGTCATAATCATGATTTGATGAGTTATTGTGACATCGAAATTACAGTTTGATTTATAGACGGTTTGGTTTATAAGTGGTTCGATTTATAAACGGTTCGGTACAAACGGGTTGCAGTTTGTTAACGGTTCGGTGCAAACAGTTTTTACCTCGGTTCAAACGGTTTCGGATTAGAAACGGTTCGGTTCTTTTTTGGTTCGGTATGATTTCAATTCGGTTTAGAACTGGTTCGGTTCTTATACGGCTTGAAATTATTCGGATCGGTTCAGTTTCGGGTTTACTTAAATACGGGTCGGTTTTCGGTTTTACAAAATCGGTTTTTAATCGGTTCAGTTCTCATTTGGGTCGGCCGGTTTCGGGCAGTTAAACGGTTTCGGTTTGAAATTTGACAGCACTAGTAGTAAGTGATTGACCTGACAAAAAATCTTCTCACTTAGCTTAAGCGCCTAAAGCATTGGCTCATTACAAGCACCAACGTATCGGTTTAAAAGCAAGCACTTAAACGACAATATTTCCAAATACGGATTGTCGCGCATTCTTCTTAAGCGAAAATATTTCCAAATATGGATTGTCGCGCATTCTTCTTAAACGACAATTTTTCCAAAAATTGGATTGTCATCCCCAACTGACAATATTTCCGAAAATGGATTGTCGTGCATCTTCTTCAACGACAATTTTTCCAAGATTGGATTGTCATCTCTGGCAAAGTTTCCAAGCGTAGATTGTCGTGCTCCTTCTTTGTTTGGCAAGTTTTTCCAAGTTCGGATTGTCATACATTCATGCATCTTTGGAAAGTTTTCCGAGATTGGATTGTCATACACCCAGTTCCCTATAGCAAAATTTCCCAAAGGATTGTCGTAGGTCTCTACTCATCATAAATTTCGGCAAAAGTTCCTCAACGTGGATTGTCATTCATGTTAGTAAGTGGCAAATTTTCCCGAAGTGGATTGTCGGTCGACTCTTTTTTGGTAAATGTTCCAAGACACGGATTGTCAATTGTGGCAATATTTTCCTAAAAGGATTGTCGCATAACATTGGCAAATTTCCAAGGTGGATTGCTTTCAAGAGTTATATTCCAAGATGTGGATTGTCGATCGTAGCAAAGTTCTTATGACAGATTGTTACGAAGCATTGGCAACTTTTCCCAAAATTGGATTTTGGCAAATTTTCCGAGATATGGATTGTCGCTTTATCGTAGCAACATTTCCAAGGATGGATTATTATGTGGCATTGACAACTTTCCCTAAATCGAATTGTCATACATCATACAAGAGTTGTGTTGGCAACTACTCCCAAAGAAAAGAGGATTGTCATCACAACAAAAGCACCGACATACTGATTCACAAGCAGCAAAGCGCCGACGTACTGGCATAGCATCATTAAGGATCAACAAGCAGTGATATTTTCGAAGACTATCACAGCAAAAAATTGGAGGCAGTTACAAGCGTAGCAGTCTTCAGGCGGTATTCTCTAGCTTGCAGAAGATCGTCACAACAAATCGGTTACCTCTAGAGACGTGTGTTCGACGGTGTAAGATACGCGTTTCTTAACTCTTTTATTTGTTTAACTAACGCTAGTTTGCAGGTATCGGCGTCACCAGAGTGATTTAGGATCGTAGAACGTTCTGAATCATTCTCCATCCCTATCGATACTTTGACTTTTGTTTTCAAACTTGTGTTTCTCCAAACTCAGTCAAATTGGGGGCTTCTGTAAACACCCATTTGTGTCTCCCCAAAACCGAACCCAGTGATGAATACCTTTCACATCATTTGATTATCGAATAAAGCAAAAGTGTGAAAAGTCTAGAGATGAGGATGTTTTTATTAAAATATCTCTTCTTTCTGTTTTTGAAAATATTTCTTTTCTTACCCTATTTTTGAAAAACGTGCATTCCAGTTTAGTTTGGTCCATGATATGGGTCCAATAATGGTTTAATTGGATGAGGCTTGAAAAGACCTTTCCAACGATATATAATAAGCCGAATTCCGATGAATAATGAGGAAGTTATGGTCAAAATACTAAACTGGGCTCAAACTAGATCTTACCTACGGCCCAATGATCATGTGGAGGGTCCAAAGGTCTAATCCTATTCCTAAACTAATAAGGATTAATTATAAGCTTCTATAAGTTTCTAAAAGATCTTAATTATCCTTTTTGGAAAGATAAGACTAAAGAATTTGAGTTAAATAAAAACTTTCCTTTTTTAAAACTTTTCTTTTTCTTAAATCCTAATTCTATTCGAATTTAAAGATGTTCAAAGACATTCAGATTTTATTTTCATGCCTCATAATCTTTATCCAAAATTTATATGGTTGGATAGATCTTGAAATTATCTTTCCAATGATATATTATAATATTAATTCCGAGCTATAACGAAAAAGATATAATTGAGATATGAAACTCTATCCAAAACTGACACCGTCCCACTATTTCGGCCATATCTTTTTATATACAAAATATTTTAATCTGATTCTAATTGGGTTGGAAAGTAGACTGCAAGAGTTTTCCAATGAGATATTATATGATTATTTGGATTTCTGGATCAAAAGATATGATAAAAACAAAATCCGCAAAAACTGATGTCCATCGAATTCTATTTCGATTCGAATTCAGATTCTTCGACCCTCTTTTTTCTCTATAAATAGCCTCTTAAAATTCTGTTTTCATTCATCAATAAATCCTCTAATTCTCTTTCTCTCACCAACTCTCATCAAGAATTTCTTGATTCTCTCTCTTTCTATCTTAGCCTTTTACAAACACAATTCCTCATATATTAGCAGTAGACACACCTAGCATTATTCGAAGTTGCATTTGCCCTAGACGTGAAAGGTTTAATTTATGAGGGTTTGATCCCAAAACTCTCTTTAAATTATTTAATGTAATTGTTGTATTATTATTTTCCTTGAAATTACTAACGTGTGTATTTTGTTATTAGAAAGAGGTACGAGGCATCCAAATAAGTGTTTTAATTGGTTTTATTGTTATTATGATATAGAAATCATGTCTAAGTTGTTATTATGATTCCTAGTATCATGTTAGGGCATTTTGATCTTCCTATTATCATGTTTAGGGTAACAACTATAATTTCTATTATCAAATATAACAATTGTGCTTCCTGCGATGCTTTCTATGTTTTTCCTAATATTCATGTTAGTATCATGTTAGGGCTACATATTTGATTTTTAATGTTTAATGACATGCTAGGGTTTGTTATTATTCTTGTTAGTATCATGCCTAGGGTCTTGCTATTATTATGCTTTAACATGATTATTATAATTATGATTATAATTATAATTTATTGTTATTATGTTGCTTGATATTTATTGTTATTGCTTGATCACGCCTATTATGCATGTTTAAAGGGAATTGGTACTTGTAATCACATTTAATAAGGTAATTAATAATCTAGTTTAGGATTAATTTGTTTATAATTCAAGTGATCACCAATAATAGATTTGTTTGTGCATTAATATTCAACCAACATAGATAAACAGGTTTAGGGTTAATCATATTGATTGCATGTTAGTCAGAAAGCGCACATGAAAACGATTAGAATAAAGTAGAGGCCTATTATTAGGGCAGGTTCAATCTCTTTTAGGTTGGATTTGTACCTTCATCCCCGAATCCTATTTGGTTCAAGACCTTATGGAGTTAACGATCTCTTGGATCATTAAGGGGTGTAACCTTCACCCCGTAAACCCAAAAAAAAACCCAAAAATGTAGAAATTCAATTAAGCATAAGATCCAAAAAAAACGAATTCAGCCTAATTTAAATAACAAGACAATGAAAGATAATGAATTTTGATAAGCTAAAACACCAAAATTATAATAACCCATTTATAAATAGATGAAATTATGGTTTATCAGATGCTTACCTTCGAATTCGAAGCTTCTACAAAATATTAGATGAGACCCACCGCCGAAATTATCACAATTAGGCCGGAAAATTTGGTTGCTGGGGTTGAGACGCAATATTAAATGCTCCGTCGCTTCTCCGCCGAGTAGCGTTTGCTGCCGTCGAGGTAGTTTTCTCACTCTTTAAATGTTAGAAGAAGCATACTCCCCCCTTCTTAGCAAAAACAAACTCTTTCTTTCAAATTGCAAGGGAAATTATTGAATTTCACTACAAATTTTTAGATACTGGGGTTTGATTGGGAATCAAGATTTAGGGGTTTAGTTTGCGTGGGAAATCACAGTATTGTTAAAGAAGATGAATATGGATGGTTTAGTTTTTAAGGGTATTTTAACTTTTTTTACTTTATTTTTTGATTAAAAAAAAAGGTATTAATCTTTTGCCTTTTTTTTTATTAAAAAAAACATAGTACTGTTTACTTTTTTTTTTCTTTTTGATTAAAAAAACGTAGTTTTGATTAAAAAAAAACGTAGTTTTGATTAAAAAAAAGGTATTAATCTTTTTTTTTTTTTTTTAGAGAGCCACAAGGGCGGGGGTGAGATTCGATCCCAAGATCTCTTGGAATCGGGAGGGAAGCTCTAACCACTTGAGTTATCCCTCACTCAAGAAACTTCTACAGGAAGGTGTTCTTGACTCTTTCGATTTAGAATCGTTTGAGAATTGCGAGGGAAGCATATTAGGCAAAATGATCAAATAAACAGTCATTCTCCAAGTTGGGAGAAAGAGCATGATACTTATTAGGTCTAATACACACCAATGTATATGGACCAAAGAGCTCCGCCACAAGAAATGGACATCAATATTTTATCACCTTCACGGAAGACTATAATAGATATGGCTATTTCTACCTCATGTCGCATAAATCTGAATCATTTGAAAAGTTCAAAGAATTTCATAGTGTAGTTGAAAATCATCTTGGCAAGAAAATCAAAGCCCTTTCGATTGGATCGAGGTGGTGAATACTTGAGCCAAGAATTCGATGACCATCTGAAAGAAAAGGGTATAATTTTATAATTGACACCTCCAGGAACTCCACAATGGAACGGAGTATCCAAAAGGAGAAATCGAACCTTGTTAGACATGGTACGATCAACAATGGGTCTTAGTGATCTTCCTATCTCTTTCTAGGGACACACACTTCTAACTGCGGCACTAACACTGAACTGTGCTCCATCAAAAGCTGTAGAAAAGACTCCATACGAGTTATGGACGAAGAAACCTCCTAGGTTGTCTTTTCTAAAGATATAGGGATGCGAAGCATATGTCAAGAAATTGATTTCTGACAAACTTCATCCCAAATCTGATAAGGTTTACCTTGTGGGCTACCTAAAAGAAACCAAAGGGTATTACATCTGTAACAAATCGGAGAACAAAGTGTTTGTTGCTCGCGATGGTGTCTTTTTGGAGAAGGAGCACCTTTTCAAAATGATAAGTGGGAGGAAAATCAAACTCGACGAAGTTCGTGAGGATGAGCAAAAAAAACTAGAATGATAGTCAAAGTGCTCAAACAGACGCAGGTCAAAATTATCAAAATGTGCAAAGTCAAACCGACAATGCAAATTCTCAATCCATTACCCTACGTAGGTCTTAGAGGCCGAGATCTCAACCTGATAGATATCTTGGTTTAGTTTTAACCGAGAATCAGGATATCCTGATCATGGATGGAGATGAACCGGCAACCTACAAGCAAGCAACAGAAAGCACCGACTCTGTGAAATGGCAAGAGGCCATGAGATCTGAAATGGATTCCATGTTTGAAAATCAAGTCTGGGACTTGGTTGACTTACCCGAAGGTTACACACCTATCGGATGTAAGTGGATTTTCAAGTTGAAAACTGGCTGTAGACACCCATTTGTGTCTCCCCAAAACCAAACCCAGTGATGAGTACCTTTCACGTCGAATCATAATCGAATGAAGCGAAAGTGTGGAAAGTTTAGTGTTGCGGATAGTTTTAATTTCTTTTCTCTTCTCTTTGTTTTTGAAAACTTATTTTAAGAAAACAGTCAATCCAGTTTGTTTGGTCCATGATATGGGTCCAATAGTAGTGTAGTTGGATGGGGCTTGACAAAAGCTTTCCAACGATATATTATAAGCCCAATTCCGATGAATATTGAGGAAGTTATAGCCAATTTACTAAACTAGGCTCGGTCTGAGCCTTATATGCGGCTCAATGATCTAGGGGAGGGCTTAATATAGATTTATCATTCCTAATGCAATTAGGAATGGTTTTAGTCTTCTAGATTCTTCTAAAACGCTCTTTTCATTCCTAATTCAATTAGCATTGATAAATTGACTTTTGTTGACTTTTCAGAGTTTTAATTAAAATCAAAGAGCATTTTTGAGGAAAAATACGATTTTATCCTCCTGTACGGTAATTTTTATCTGATTTTAGAAAACGCGTGAATTACTGAAATCAGCGCCAAACGCCAGTGTTGGCGTCTGGCGCTAGTGTTGGCGCCTGGCGCCAGCCTTGGCGCCTGGCGCCAACAGCCAGCATTGGCGCTGGTTCGTTTTAATGTGCGTCAATGCTCTGTTTTAATAATTTTATCTTTTTGGCTGATTTTCTCTATAAATATTGTCGTAAAAACTCCGTTTTCATTCACCTACAACCAGTTTTTAATTCTCTCATTCTTTAATCATTCACCATTCATCTTTCTTTTTCTAAACTCGTTTTTTACATACAAAATTCCGCATTCATTAGATCTAGAAGCACCTAGCCATATTCGAAGTTGCCTTCGCCCTAGGCGTGAAAGGTTTAATTTTTGAGGGTTTGGTCCCAAATCTCTCTTTCAATTATTTAATTTAATTGTTTTGTTTTATTATTTTTCTTGAAGTTACTAACGTGTGTATTTTGTTATTAGAAAGAGGTAGGACGCATCAAAGTAAGTACTTTAATGGTTTAATTGATATTATGATGTAGAAATCATGTTTAGGTTGTTATTATGATTCCTAGTATCATGTCTAGGGTAACTTTAATATCAAGTATGATCGAAAGTATGATGCTTCCTATTTTTTTCCTAATATTTATGATTGTTAGTACCATGTTAGGGTTAAAGCTTTGATTTTTATTGCTTAGTGACATGCTAGGGTTTGCTATTAATCTTGTTAGTATCATGCCTAGGATCTTGCTATTATTATTATGCTTTAACATGAATATTATTATAATTATTATTATGATTATTATAATTATTATTATGATGATTATGGTTATGATTATTGTTTTGGTGATTATGAACATGATTATTGTTATAAAATTATGATGATTAGTATTTTTATTATTATTTTATTTATTATGTTGCTTGATATATTTATTGTTATTGCTTGATCACACCTTTTATGCATGTTTAAAGGGAATTGGTACTTGTAATCACGCTTAATAAGATATTAATAATCTTGTTAGGGTTAATTTGATTATAATTTCAAGTGATCGCCAATAATAGTTTTATTTGTGCACTAATATTCAATCAACATAGATAAACAGGTTTAGGGTTAATCTTATTGATTGCATGTTAGTCAGAAAGCGCACATGAATACGATCAGAATAAAGTAGAGGCCTATTATTAGGGCAGGTTCAATCTCTTTTAGGTTGGATTTGTACCTTCATCCCCGAACCCTTATTTGCTTCAAGACCTTATGGAGTTGACGATCTCTTAGATCGTTAAGGGGTGTAACCTTCACCCTGTGAACGATTTACAAGTTCCTAAAACTTGTTGGCGACTCTTTTGCTCTATTTTCTTCCCTTTTGGACGCCACCGTACTTTAGTGTAAGATCACAGTGGGGTTCAAGCTAGGGGATTAACGCTTGAAATTTATTCCCCACAGTTTTTGGCGACTCCACTGGGGAGGATTTCTATTTTAATTCCTGAATTTGTTTCGGCAATGATTTAGAATGAGTGGATGAGACTCGAAACGTTCTAAGTATTTCATGTGCATAATTTTTATTAACATTATTGTCATATGCATAAAAAAGATCTCATTGGAAAGACCATCCGTAATGAGTTAAAAATATAGGATTTTACATGTAGGAAATTTGAGAAATATCTTTCACAAATAGGAGCAAAATAACACTGCGCGAAACTGGAAAATTTTATCGAGCACAGAAAGCTGCTGAGGCATGTGGGAAGTAGTGCCAGGGGCCAGAGAATTGGCGTCACAATTTTAACTGTAGCGCCAGACGCCAGCATTGGCGCCAGGCGCTACAGCTAAAATCTGGCGCCAGTCTCTGATTGCTGGCGCCAACCTCCCCCAATACCGAGCCAGAAATATGAGTTCTAATTTCGACCGGTTTTTCGTATTGTTTGCTCGATCCTACTTCCTGATTGAATTTTTTCTCACTTTTCTGAAACCCATATGTGTTCTACATATGGACATAACTCTCTGGGAATTCATGCTCCATCTACCTAATAGAACGCTCTGTGCAACAAAAGGTACATCCGAGATGTTGAATTCACCAAACCATGGAAGCGATTTTTTTCTAAAACTCGCGGTGTCCCATCCACTCGCGCCAACCCTTCACGGTTAAGCTTCCGCGTGGTGCATCCGGGCAATTAACCATGGACCCTCTATTGACTAAACCATATCCCGAACTTTAGAGAAATAGAGCCATGGTTAGGTTGCGAACTCATTGCATCATATTGTGCCTACTTGACTAATTGTGCACTATTTGTTGTGCATATATTCTATGTTTTCTTAACCGTTTGTTTGACTTGTGTTGAGATTAAATAAATTAATGACTTAAAGAACTTTGCCTAATTAATTAACTAATTTGAGTAAATAAAGTCTAATTTTTTAATAAGAATTGACCTAGTACGACTTTAGGCATACCCCAGTTGATTAATAACACCGAAAACAATCTCAGATTGAAGCTCCACCATTGGTGCCAAAATCTGAACTGTAGCGCCACCCTGTGGAGTGTGGCGCCTGGCGAAAGCTCTGTCGTCTGGCGCCAAGCTACACTGTGTGACGCCAGTCCTATCGTTTTGCCGACAGTTCGGATTATTGGTCGAGTCATCACCTAGTGTATAATTAACCAGTTTGCTAATTAATTCGGTTGATTTTCGCTGTCAATAGTACTTGGTTGAGTCATTAATTGAGTTTAGGCACTAAGTCCCACGGTCTTACACAAGAGTTCAAGCATGTCACTTACACTCAACGCACACACCAATACACATACTTTGACCATGTCTAAGAGAGTCTTGCATGCGCGTTTTTTCCGTCTTTTTTTAGGGGGGTAAGTCGGATATTAATCCTTCAATGTAAAAACTATACTTAATTCCCTAAAAATATGTACATTATTTGTTGCCAAAAATATGCACCCATTTTTTCATATTTTTTTATTTTTTATTTTTTCCTCTTTAAAATAAACCGTAAAGTCAAGTTGATTCGAGTCAAGTAATTAAAACGCAAAATGGTTTAATTACAGCGTGTGGTCAAGAAAGGAAGGACGGTTAATCAAAGACAACCTTTTCGTATAAGTCCAACTTTTCGACAAACCCATAGCTCGTAAGAGGAAAGCTAAGACTATAATGGCTACACAAGAAGAAGTCAACGAGCTTAGGAACCAACTGGTTACCGTGGATGAGACACTAAAGCTCCTCACACTCAAGATTGAGGGTCCCGTGAAGCAACAACAGATGGACCTCATGCAAGAGAGTCTAAGCAAGCTATCTAGCAACTACAAGTTTCAAGGGCTTACATCACAAAGGGTCTCGGTAGACAAAGATCTTCTTCCGCAGAATTTCAATGCCAACGACATCCCAAAATTCAAAGCAACTGATAACCCTTATTTTCATTTAAGAGCCTTTGAAACAATAATGAGTATTAAGGATATCGATAAGAAGGTTTTCCCCTCTCTGTTATCACTATCTCTCGAGACCGTTTGCCAACAATGGTTCTTTTCTATCGAGAAAGAAAAGACCTCTACCTGGGAGTCCATAGCAAACACTTTCGTGGATAGATACAAGTGCAAGTTGAGACCGACCATAGGGAACTTGAAATCCTCAAACAGAGAGAGAATGAAGGCTTCACCTCTTTCTTTAACAAATGGAGAGAAACCTCAGCTAAGATGATTGAGGTGCCAAGTGAAAAAGAGTCTGTGAGGTTGTTCATCAAGAACCTTCAAGAAAAATATTCCAAGCATCTCAAGTATCAAAATAATCTTCATACCTTCAAGGCCGTCTATGACATTGGGATTAATATTGAAGACGACCTAGCTAAGTTAAAAGATGCCAACAATAACTCCAACAGTGGCTGGAAAGGAAAGAAGAACGACAATCCTTCTCCTTCCAAAAACACCCACTCAAACAACTTTAGCACTTTTAATTTAGGTGAAGTCCTTGCTATGAACAATCAAGGACAAAAGAAACCATTTAGGAGAAACTTTACTCCTATTGGCATGAGTTATGACACCGCATTTGATCGATTAAATGCAAAAGGTCTTATAACTCCTATTGGACCATTTGGGGACTCACCAGTCGAGAAGAGGACGGCTAATTGGAACCCCAATGCACACTGCAAGTATCACCAAGGTAGGGGCCATCTCACCGAAAACTGTTGGAAGCTTAAGGAAGCTATCCAAGACTTAATCGACAACAACAAGCTGCCATTGCCCCCTGCCAGTAAGAAGCCAAGCATTGATAATGCACCTCTCGCTCATGCCCTGGCTATCTTTGATGAGGAAAAAGAGGTTGACCCCTCGTCTCTCATTAGACATGTCAAAGAAATCTATGCCAAAAAAAAAGAGGAGGAAACCTTTTTTGATGTCAGGGATAACCTTCCAGAACTGGCAAGTAAGGAAGATATACAATTGCTCACACTGTCTATGATGGAGGTATCGCATTTACTACGTGAAGCTCTCAAAGCTATAAGGGAACCCCAAAAGAAATATGACGAGGTTCCACTTCCGAAAGATGAACCTAAGAGAGAATTCACACCCGTGAGAACAACTTATGAGGCAAAGAGTTTTTCCTTCAAGTCACTGAAAAACCCAAGAAGAGTAATAGAATCTACACTCTAATTGGGATCCCATATGCACAAATGTTCTAAATGCTCTCCGAGAGTGGCGAGATCAAACCTCTCGAACCGAGACCATTCGAATCATTGACTAGGACGGATAGATATTACTGTCAGTATCATCAATCAGGGGGTCACACTATCGAAAACTGTTTTAAATTTAAGGATTTAGTTCAGAAAATGATTGATAGAAAGAAACTAGTCCAAGTGCAACAAGAAGATGATGCAACCATTAATGGAGTTTGGGACAGTGATGAAGAAGATGTCTACTTAAAAGACATAATAGGATCTCCACCTTTTGAGTCATACACCACGGATGACTTTTGGGCTGAAGAAGACCCATCGATAGACGTCCTCAGAAGATCTGGGAGAATGCAACCTCCCGTTTCAACACAACCTATGCCAACCACACAACAAGTTCCCATACCTATCATTGAAGACAATGATATCGTTAAGCAGTTTAAGAAGACAAAAGTTGAGATGAACGTATGGAAAATTTTGGCAACATCTCGAGAACATAGGTTGGTTGTAATGAATGCCTTGGACAAAATAGGGATAGATTCTGACACTACTCCTGAGGGATTTGCAAACTTCCTCACAAGCGATCTTCCTAGTCTAATTAATTTGATCACCTTTTCTGATAAGGATTTACCTCCAGAAAGTGATAAACACTACAAGGCATTAAACCTCACAGTAGTTTGCAAGAGAATGAATGTTCCTATGACTCTTGTAGACAACGGATCGGCCATCAACGTCTGTCCACTTAGAACTGCGAGGATGCTAGGCATAAGGGATGAAGATTTAACTCCGTCTACACAAGGGCCTATGACAACACTCGTCGTCAAGCTCTTGTTAAAATTACCCTGAATGTAACGGCAGGAGCAATAGAACATGCTACTACTTTCCAAGTAGTAGACATTAAAGCTTCGTTCAATTTGCTGTTGGGACGCCCTTGGCTTCATGACCTAAAGGTCGTCCCCTCATCTCTCCACCAACAAGTAAAAGCTATAGTTGGGGGAATTCCTATCACCATCGATGCTTCGCCCATGAGGATCAAGTCTATAAAAAATCCAATCATTAATGTGGAGCACGACGAGGATGATGAAGTTTTATGGGGCTTTAACGAAGAAGTCTCCTTAATCCAGGAGGATGAAAGGACCCCTCTTTGCCATGAACCCCATTCCAACATGATTGTAAATACTATGCTAAAGAAGCAAGGACATTTTCCTGGGATGACCCTAAGAAAGAAGAAAGGAATGGCAAAATCGCCAGATTCACCTGGCCTCCCTAAGTTAGACACTTTCGGACTTGGTTTCAAACTGACTCGGAAAGATCTCAAGCGAGCCCAGGAAAAGTCAAAGGCACGTAGAGACGCTCGCACTCAAAATAAAGCAATCCCAATGGATCAGTACCCTCTTACACCTAACGACCAATTTATAAAAGAAGGAGAGGACTATCCATGCCATGAAATTCCCGAGCCATTTGTTGTAAACGGCATAAGACAACCGGGATTTGAGATTTTATTGGATTGCTACTTCACTGATGAAATCCCTACTCCTGTCCACAAGGAGAAAGCACCCCCATGCTTTAACTTTAACGTCATGGGATTACTTTTTGGGCGAGAAAAGAATGATCCAACTTATAAAGAGGATAACTCCTCGCTCATTCAAACAGTCCTACAAAGCAAAAGCTTCGATCCCTCGAAGCTAATCACTCCGGCTGAAGGATCACTACAAGGGTGGCGCAAGACTATCAAGGTGACTACTCCAAGTGGAAGGAAGATATCCATCACGACAGGGTAAGGACCAATGTTTGAAGAGTCGTCTGAGTCAGAGTCTGAGTCGGAGTCTCTCCCCTAGAGTCTTCTAAGTCTTTAGTAGTAATACCTTCCCCTCCTATTTCTTCTCCTAGAATAGTTAGTGATCAAGTCCCTGAGGACATATCACTCTTTGATGTAATGATCTCAAAGTATAATAATATTTCTTCTTCTCCTTATTTCTTGTGATCTTCTCTAACCCAAGATGACGAGCATTGCTTAACTAACGATGAAAAAGACAAAGAAATTATTAAAGCAATGGAAACACTCGAAAAGAAGACACCGGTAATTGAAAAAACTGAAACGGTTGATATCTCAAATGATTCAACCCATAAAAGAGAAGTTAAAATCGGATTAACACTTAATGAACAAGAAAGAACCGATTTAATTTACTTAAAGAATTTATCGATGTATTTGCTTGGTCATACGAGGATATGCCAGGAATTAATAGAGAAATAGCTCAACACACTATACCAGTAATTCCAGGAATGAAACCCGTAAAACAAAAGTTACGTCGAATGAAACCCGACGTAGCTCTTAAAATAAAAGAAGAAGTTCAAAAACAAATAACTGCAGGTTTCATCAAGGTATCCAAATACCCCAAATGGGTCGCCAACGTCGTCCCAGGTCCGAAGAAAGACGGAAGGGTAAGAATGTGTGTCGACTATCGAGATCTAAATAAGGCAAGTCCAAAGGACGACTTCCCTTTTCCACACATCGATATTCTGGTAGATAACACTGCAAATCACGCGCTCCTCTTGTTCATGGATGGATATGCAGGTTACAACCAGATTCTCATGGCAGAAAAAGACATGGAGAAACCAACTTTTATAACACCATGGGACACTTACTGTTACACGGTAATGCCATTCGGGTTGAAAAACGTGGGTGCTACTTACCAACGTGCAGCAACTTCCTTACTCCATGACAT
Organism: Chenopodium quinoa; assembly: GCF_001683475.1. Lineage (NCBI taxonomy): Eukaryota > Viridiplantae > Streptophyta > Magnoliopsida > Caryophyllales > Amaranthaceae > Chenopodium > Chenopodium quinoa. The sequence continues at coordinate 4,120,457 of NW_018743955.1, forward strand.
AATGCATAAAGAAGTCGAGGTATATGTCGACGATATGATTGTGAAATCAAAAGACCATCCAGTCCATCAAATAGCCTTAAGGAAATTTTTCAAAAGGCTAAGAAAATATAATATGAGGTTGAATCCAGCTAAGTGTGCTTTTGGAGCCACCTCGGGTAAGCTTTTGGGTTATGTCATAAGCTCTTGAGGAATAGAGATAGATCCAACCAAGATCAAAGCAATCATGTCAATGCCACCGCCCAAGACTGAGAAACAGATTCGAGGATTTATTGGCCGGTTGCAATACATAAGTAGGTTCATATCAAAATTGACGACGATATGTGAATCGATCTTTAAAAATCTTAAGAAGAATGTACCAGTAATATGGGATGATGAGTGTCAAAAATCCTTTGAAAAGATCAAATCCTATCTCGCAAATCCTCCCGTATTAGCACCTGCACTTCCCAGAATACCTCTTAGGTTATATTTGACGGTTACCAAAGAGACAATGGGAGCTATGCTAGCACAAGAAGTAGAAGGCAAAGAGAATGAAATCTACTATCTAAGCAAGAAGATGCTCGAATACGAAGCATCCTATACGCCACTCGAGAATTTGTGCCTCACCTTGGTGTGGGCCGCAACCAAGTTAAGACATTACATGCTAGTGCATACCGTCTTCGTAGTCTCCCGACTAGATCCACTCAAGTATCTATTTGAGATATATACACTCAATGGACGCATATAGAGATGGATAGTCAATCTAGCCCAATTTGATGTAAGTTTCATGCCACAAAAAGCTATCAAAGGATCCTTGGTGTCAGACTTTCTAGCAGATTTTCCAATAGAAGACTCGACGCCAATACAAGACAACGAATTTCCAGACGAAGACTAATGGTTACTGAAGATGATACTTGGAGCTTATACTTCGACGGAGCCTCAAATCAAAAGGGATGTGGCGTTGGAGTATTACTAGTATCACCTAAAGAAGAGCATGTTTCAATCTCCATAAAGCTTGATTTCGATGTTACCAACAATGCTGCTGAATATGAAGCATGCGTGGTAGGCCTTGAAACAGCTTTGGCATTGGGAGTAAAAAAGTTAAGGATATTCGGAGACTCTTCTTTGATTATCAATCAGATATCTAAAAGGTGGAAAGTAAGGAGCGAAAGCCTAGCCCCTTACCAAACCTATCTGGAATCTCTTACCGATCAGTTAAAGAAGGTAGAATACACATATCTACCTAGGGAAGAAAATCAATTTGCTGACGCCTTGGCAAGACTAGCCTCAATGGTTAGGATTCCCACGAAAATCGAGAAAATGCCTCTAACTATAGAAAAAAGGCACAAACCAGCATACATCCAGGCTATAGAAGACGACGAAGTAGTCCAAGACGAAGAAGAAGAAGAAGAAGAAGAAGAAGAAGAAGAAGAAGAAGAAGAAGAAGAAGAAGAAGAAGAAGAAGAAGAAGAAGAAGAAGAAGAAGAAGAAGAAGAAGAAGAAGAAGAAGAAGAAGAAGAAGAAGAAGAAGAAGAAGAAGAAGAAGAAGAAGAAGAAGAAGAAGAAGAAGAAGAAGAAGAAGAAGAAGAAGAAGAAGAAGAAGAAGAAGAAGAAGAAGAAGAAGAAGAAGAAGAAGAAGAAGAAGAAGAAGAAGAAGAAGAAGAAGAAGAAGAAGAAGAAGAAGAAGAAGAAGAAGAAGAAGAAGAAGAAGAAGAAGAAGAAGAAGAAGAAGAAGAAGAAGAAGAAGAAGAAGAAGAAGAAGAACCATGGTACACGGATATACTCAATTACGTCACCAAAGGAGAATACCCTCCTCATGCTGACAAAAGAGCAAAGCGAGCATTAAGGATTTTGGCTTCCCAATATGTACTCATAGACAACGAGCTACATAAAAGGGTACCTAAGGGTCGAGCTCTCTTACATGTGGGAAAGAAAGATGCGCAAAGAGCAATGAGGATAGTCCATGAAGGAATCTGTGGCACTCATATAAACGGCAAAATGTTAGTCCAAAAAATAATGCGAGAAGGATATTATTGGACTACAATGAATAGGGATTGCCATCAATATGTAAAAAGATGCCCTAAGTGCCAAATCTATGCCAATTTACAACATGTTCCTCCATCCTTGCTCTACACCTACACATCGCCATGGCCATTCTCTACATGGGGAATAGACATCATCGGCAAAATCACTCCCCCAGGAACAGGAGGCCACGAATATATCTTAGTAGCGATTGATTACTTCACAAAGTGGGTCAAAGTGCAATCATACGCTAAACTCACTGCAAAACATGTAGCACTCTTTATCGAGAGAAATATTATTTGTCGATACGGAGTCCCACATGAAATGATAAGTGACAATGGAACTCACTTTCAAGCCGAATGTGAAGAATTGCTACAAAAATATGGCATTCAACATCATTATTCTTCCCCTTACAGGCCTCAAGCAAATGGAGCAGTCGAGGCAGCTAATAAAAATCTAAAGACTATCATCGAGAAAATGACGGAAAATTATAGGGATTGGCCTGACAAACTTCACTTCGCATTGTGGGGTTACCGCACGTCAATTTGCACATCAACAGGAAATACGCCATTTTCCTTGGTATATGGAATGGATGTCGTACAACCTGTCGAACTAGAAATACCATCTCTACGCATTGCATTAGAGAGTAAACTCGATGAAATTGAATGGACTAGGGCAAGATATGAAGAATTAATTCTACTCGATGAGAAACGACTAGAAGCTCTACATCACACTCAGTGTTATCAAACTCGCATGGCTAGGCATTTTAATAAGAAAGTCAAGACAAGAAACATCAAAGTAGGAGACTTGGTGTTAAAAGCACTAAGGAAAAATGTTTTAGATCTAAGGGGAAAATTTAGACCTAATTGGTCTGGACCCTACATTGTCAAAACAATCATGTCAGGGGGTGCAGCAAAACTAACTAATATGGATGGCAATGAGTTCTCGAACATGACAAATCTTAACCAACTTAAGAAGTACTACCCATAATTGCTTGAGTAGGATACTCAAGAGAGCTACGTTTGGCCTGATTCCTTAAAAAAGGATACGTAGGCAACCCTTTACGGGTGCGACCACTTTATTTTTCGGAAATCTTGCATTCCAGAATTAATTAAAAATTCGACAAAAGATCAGCGAAATATCGGCGTCGCAGAGAAAACTCTGGCGCCAGACAGCGACCATCAGCGCCAGCCGACGGAACTGGCGCCTGGCGCCAGACTGCTTTGGCAGACGCCAGTCGCAAATAAGCGGCGCCAATTTACAGACAAATTTTGGTGTTTTTTGGAAAATTTTCGACTTCCGTACTCGAAGAATTTCTGGAAAATTAATTTTTTTCGGTTTTCATTGTTTTAATAAAATAAATTTAAAGTACATAATTTAACTAAAAGCTGAAATTTCATTAATAAAATAAAATTGCATTATTGATGGAATTTTAATAAAGCTGAAATAAATTAACTTTAAATAAAAATATTAACTAAGTCTAATAATTTGAAACTAAGCAATGCTCCTAATCTTTCTTTTCTTTCCTAGCTCTTTTCCAATTTTTGTCTGCTTCCTCCTCCTCATTCATAACCTTAGCTAGTAGGCATCCTTTAGAGGACCTACATTCAATCTTAGAGTAGATAGTCTCCCCTTCAGCTAGGACTCCATGCTTCTTTTCTACCCAAGCTTTTTTCTCTGTGGTGTCAGCTTTCCTTTTTCCCTTATCTTTGGTAGTAATTTTCTTCCTAGGCATTGCAGGTGTTTTGAATTCAACTCTTTCACCTAAGCGTTCCTTGGCAGGAATCACCTTGTCACCTAGACAACTCTTCACATCAGTTTTACCCTGATCTTTCTTCGAATCCTTCGAAGGTTTCTTCAGCAACCACTTCTTCACATCATTGGGCAAGGAAGGAGGAACCTTTTGGGTAATTACTTCCCATAGAGGTCTGGCACTCCAATAAGCATCAAATCTGTCTACTTTCTGAAGCAAGCCGTATTGTCTTTTTACCCTGCAGGGATAATAATAAGTCATACGAAACAAACTTGGAAGACGGCAGAAAGGTTGCTTGTTGACACCAACCATCCTTTCTATTTTCCACCATGGGACGACCCACTTGATAGAAAAATTGCGAGATTCGAAGACCCTTCTCCACTCGTGGCGCCCAATTTTAGAGAAGCGTTTCTTCCTCCTCACGAAGCAATTTGGAGTGTACTTCTCAATATTGTCCGGAGGGCTAATTAATTCTAGCCTTTCCATTAGCCACATCTGTAAAAAAAACTGCAATGCAAATAAATTATTATTACAATACAAAAATATATTTTTTGATTTCTGTAATTAAAAATATTATTTTTCTACCTGTAATAAAATTGGAGAGCCGCAAAAAGGTGCTTTTGGATTCCTTTTCATTTCATCAAGACTAATCATAGTCTCTCCAACTATCAATGGCATTGGATTTCTCCCTGATTCAATTTATTCTAGTACGGTGGTTATAATTGATTGTCCTTCATTATTTTTACCACTACTAAGAAAAAATTGATTAAGCATGCAAAATAAGAAAGCGCTTTCTATAAATATGAAAAGATTCAAAAAGAGATTTATCAAAATAATGGCGTGCGAATTCTTTCAAATTAACTATGTTGCCATCTACTATTTTTGATAAATCCCTTTCTTTTAAATTGAAGAAGCGCTCAAAATCCTTGGAATAATATGCATCTACTCTAGGGATTACTATGAGGTCTATTGAAGGGAAACCTAAAATAGCACCAAATTCTTCTGGCAAAGGGCTAAATCATCATACCCTATTCTAAAGCAATGAGTATCAACATTCCAATATTCTAGAGCAGTATGAATGAAATCTAAGTCAAGATCTACCCCTTTGATGCCATAAATTCCCCCCAAGTGAAACAAATCTAATTCTTTTCGTTCTCTGGCATTTAGAGACCGACACCATTCATAGGTGTATTGGGTAAAAGTTTTAGTGACTAGAGACATGATATTATTTTTCTAAGGCAAAGAATTATTTTACTTACTGAAATTATGAAAAGAATCGGCTGGGCAGGGGGCTATTTATGCACGATTTAGGAGCAGTTTTAATCGGGGTAAAATACGGAGTCAGCGCTATTTGGCGCTAGACGCCAAGGCTTGGCGCCACACGCCAAGTGTAGCGCCTGGCGCTACACCCAATTGTGTGGCGCCAGCTGGCACCAATCTGCCACTTCATCTGCGATTTCTAAAACCGCGTTTTTACCTTAATTCGAGTCTGCTAATGACTTTACGGCTTCTTTATCTTTTTTCTAAAACATATTTTTATTCTTTTTTTAATTAATATAACTATTATATTAATTATATTATTCTTTTTTGGATTTTATTTAAGTTAATTTCCATTTTTTATAAACCCAACATTTTATTTGGCCTTTTCCTTTTTCTTTTGGGGGAGAAAGTCGGATACCCTCCATCAATAATAAAAATGACGGAATTTTTGCGCAAAATTGTTTGTCACACTTTTCTTGCACACACAAACATGCACATAAAAAGAATAATAGCAAACATAAATAAACTCATAATAGTATGTATATACAAAATATGTCTAAAAAAATGAGTTTAAGTAAAAGGCAAAGCTCTATACAAAGTCAAATAAATAATAAAAGGCACAGGTACAAACCACCTCGCGCGAGAACTGTCAAAGAAATAATTCAGTAAACATGCATAATATATGTGGACAAAAGTGGCAAATAAATAAGCTTACTCGAGTCTGGTGGCGAGGAATTGACTGCTCTACGAAGCGCGGCCGGAGGAATCATCTCCTCAATCGGCCCATATGTCCCCTGGTAATGGATAGACATACGGGGTGGCATGAACTCAGCAGCGTTGTCCGGACAAAGCAAAACCAAGTCAGTAAAGCATTACTTGGGGGCTACTTAACGAAAGATAAGAGCTGAAAAATTGTACCGCCACATCCTCAGCCGGTACAGGGTTCTGGAGCTAACAACGGTAGCGGCTCCTCTGCATAGCATCGCCCAGGGATCGTGCAAGATCGCCAAGGGGTACCAGCTCCCTCTGACATGCTCAACAACCTCGCGGCGCCAGGACACTCAGCCACTCGGTGAGGTTGTTCTACCTTTTTGCAATATATTTTGGGTTCCTTGGTACGCCAGCTAGCCCCTCTAAGAAATTTGACACGATTTTTAGTAATCGGCTTGATTGCACCAAGTGATCGACCTGATGAAAGATCGTCTCACTTAGCTTAAAGCGCCTAAGCATTGGCTCATTGACAAAAGGCACCAACATTGTGGTTCATTCGCAAAAGGCACCGACATACTGGTTCATTTGCAAAAGGCACCGGCATGCTGGTTCATTCACAAAAAGGGCACCGACGTACAGGTTCAAAGCAACGGAAGCGCCGACGTACATGCATAGCGGGAGCAAAGTTCAAGCGAGCTTTTAAAGATCGATAAGCGGAGATCTTCGGTAATTTCCTTAGGAAAATTATCGCATCAAATGAAGATGGCTTCAAGCGAGGATATCTTTGACGGCATTCTCTAGCTTGTGGAGAGTTGTTACAAACAACTGAAAGTAATTTCAAGCGAAGTTGTCTTCAATAATATTCCCTTGGACGTGGAATATTGTCAATGCGGATGAAGATTGTTTCAAGAGAAGCAATCTTCGACAGTATTCCCTTGGACGTGGAGTATTATCAATGCAGATGAAGATTGTTTCAAGAGAAGCAATCTTCGATAGTATTCCCTTGGACGTGGAGTATTATCAATGCGGATGAGGATTGCTTCAAGCGAAGAAATCTTCGATGGTATTCCCTTGGACGTGGAATATTATCATAGCGGGGGAGGATCGTTTCAGGCGAAGCAATCTTCTATAGTGGAAACAGTTACAGGCATAGTGGTTTTCAAGCGGGATGGCATTCTCTAGCTTGCAGGAGGTCATCAAAACATTAAATCGGTTACTTTCAGAGACGTATGCTCGACGGTGCAAGATACGCGTTTTTTTAACTCTTTTATCTGTTTAACTAACGCTAGTTTGCAGGTATCAGTGTTACAAGAGTGATTTAGGATCGCATAACGTTCTGAGTCATTCTCCGTCTCTATCGATACTTTGACTCTCGTTTTTCGAAACTTGCGTTTCTCTAAACTCAGTCAAAGTGGGGGCTTCTGTAGACACCCATTTGTGTCTCCCCAAAATCAAACCCAGTGATGAGTACCTTTCACGTCGAATCATAATCGAATGAAGCAAAAGTGTGGAAAGTTTAGTGTTGCGGATAGTTTTAATTTCTTTTCTCTTCTCTCTGTTTTTGAAAACTTATTTTAAGAAAACAGTAAATCTAATTTTTTTGGTCCATGATATGGGTCCAATAGTAGTGTAGTTGGATGGGGCTTGACAAGAGGTTTCCAACGATATATTATAAGCCCAATTCCGATGAATATTGAGAAAGTTATGGCCAATTTACTAAACTAGATCCGGTCTGAGCCTTATATGCGGCCCAATGATCTAGGGGAGGGCCTAATATAGATTTATCATTCCTAATGCAATTAGGAATGGTTTTAGTCTTCTAGATTCTTCTAGAAGGTTCTTTTCATTCCTAATTCAATTAGCATTGATAAATTACTTTTGTTGACTTTTCAGAGTTTTAATTAAAATCAAAGAGCATTTTTGAGGAAAAATACGATTTTATCCTCCTGTACGGTAATTTTTATTTGATTTTAGAAAACGCCTGAATTTCTGGAATCAGCGCCAAAAGCCAGCTGTAGCGCCTGGCGCTACGCTTGGCTCCTGGCGCCAGCCTTGGCGCCTAGCGCTAGTGTTGGCGCCTAGCGCCAACAACCAGCGTTGGCGCTGGATCGTTTTAATGTGCGCCAATGCTTTGTTTTAATAATTTTATCTTTTTAGCTGATTCTCTCTATAAATATTGTCGTAAAAACTCCGTTTTCATTCACCTACAACCAGTTTTCAATTCTCTCATTCTTTAATCATTCACCATTCATCTTTCTTTTTCTAAACTCGCTTTTTACATACAAAATTCCGCATTCATTAGATCTAGAAGCACCTAGCCATATTCGAAGTTGCCTTCGCCCTAGGCGTGAAAGTTTTAATTTCTGAGGGTTTGGTCCCAAATCTCTCTTTCAATTATTTAATTTAATTGTTTTGTTTTATTATTTTCCTTGAAGTTACTAACGTGTGTATTTTGTTATTAGAAAGAGGTACGACGCATCAAAGTAAGTATTTTAATGGTTTAATTGATATTATGATGTAGAAATCATGTTTAGGTTGTTATTATGATTCCTAGTATCATGTCTAGGGTAACTTTAATATCAAGTATGATCGAAAGTATGATGCTTCCTATTTTCTTCCTAATATTTATGATTGTTAGTATCATGTTAGGGTTAAAGCTTTGATTTTTATTGCTTAGTGACATGCTAGAGTTTGCTATTAATCTTGTTAGTATCATGCCTAGGATCTTGCTATTATTATTATGCTTTAACATGAATATTATTATAATTATTATTATGATTATTATAATTATTATTATGATGATTATGGTTATGATTATTGTTTTGATGATTATGAACATGATTATTGTTATAAAATTATGATGATTAGTATTTTTATTATTATTTTATTTATTATGTTGCTTGATATTTTTATTGTTATTGCTTGATCACACCTTTTATGCATGTTTAAAGGGAATTTGGTATTTGTAATCACGCTTATATAAGATATTTAATAATCTTGTTTAGGGTTAATTTGATTATATTTCAAGTGATCGCTAATAATAGATTTATTTGTGCATTAATATTTAATCAACATAGATAAACATGTTTAGAGTTAATCTTATTGATTGCATGTTATTCGAAAAGCGCACATGAATACGATCAGAATAAAGTAGAGGCCTATTATTAGTGCAGGTTCAATCTCTTTTATGTTGGATTTGTACCTTCATCCCCTAACCCTTATTTGGTTCAAGACCTTATGGAGTTGACGATCTCTTGGATCGTTAAGGGGTGTAACCTTCACCCTGTGAATGGTTTACAAGTTCCTAAAACTTGTTGGCGACTCTTTTGCTCTATCTTCTTCCCTTTTGGACGTCACCGTAATTTAGTGTATGATCACATTGGGGTTCAAGCTAGGGGATTAACGTTTGAAATTTATTCCCCACACTGACAAAGATGGAAATGTATTCATTTACAAAGCTAGATTGGTAGCTAAAGGTTACAGACAAGTTCATGGTATTTATTACGATGAAACCTTTTCTCTAGTTGCAATTCTTAAATCCGTTTGGATCCTCCTAGCGATTGCTGCATATTACAATTATGAAATATGGCATATGGACGTCAAAACCACCTTCCTCAATGGTATTTTGAAAGAAACTGTTTATATGACACAACCTGAAGGTTTGTCGACCAAAACAATGCTGGCAAGGTCTGTAGGCTTAAGAAGTCCATTTATGGGCTAAAGCAAGCAAGCAGGAGTTGGAATCTGCGATTCGATGAAACCATCAGTAAGTTTGGTTTTATCAAGAATCCAGATGAATCTTGTGTTTACAAGAAGGTCAGTGGGAGTGACATCGTCTTCATACCTTTTATATGTCAATGATATATTGCTCATTAGAAACAACATTCCGTTGTTAGAGTCTGTAAAGGCCTGGCCGTGCTTCTCAATGAAAGACTTGGGAGAGGCTCGGTACATACTAGGCATAAAGATCTATAAGGATAGATTGAAAAGGATAATTGGATTGAGTCAAAGTAATTATATTGATAAGGTACTTGCTCAATTTGGCATGGAGGAGGCCAAGAGAGGTCACCTGCCAATGTCACATGGCATAACCCTACGCAAAAAGCAGTGTCCACAGACACCTGATGTGCAGGTAAGAATGAATCAGATTACATATGCTTTGCTTATTGGATCGATCATGTATATGCCTTGAGTGCTACGATCTGTTACCAATTAGACCCAGGAGAGGCCCGTTGGACTGCGGCCAAGAATATCCTAAAGTACTTCAAAAGGAACAAGGATAAATTTCTTGTGTATGTTGGTTTAGAGGAATTAGTTGTGGAAGGTTATACCGACACGAGCTTCCAGATAGATTGAGACGATTTCAAATCGCAATCTGGATGTGTGTTTTGTCTAAATGGAGGAGCGTTTAGTTGGAAGAGTGCTAAAAAAATTACAACTGCAGATTTTACAACTGAAGTCGAATACTTAGTAGCAGCTGAAGCAGCTAAGGAGGCTGTTTGGATTCACAAGTTCGTTAGTGAACTTGATGTTGTACCCTTAATCAAGGGTCCAATAGCCCTCTATTGTGACAACAATGGAGCTATTGCTCAGGCCACAGAGCTAAGGGAACATTAGAAGGTCAAACATGTCAAGCGGTAGTTTCACATGATTCGAGAATGGAAAACAGAAGGTGAATCAAAATTTGCAAAGTTGGAACGGATGACAATGTAGTCGATCCACTTACTAAACCTTTTCCTTAAGTGAAGCACAACAAGCACGTTGAGGCAATGGGAATCAGGCATGTGGGAGACTGGCTTTGATTTCCTTGTTTAGTGTTTTAGTTAATTTTTGAACATTTCATGTAAGACACTAAGAAAAACCATTCAAGTTTGGAGTAATATAAATTTCATGCAATATTTTATCACTTCTTTTTCTATTTAATTGTGGTTTAGGATTAAATAATGAGTCCATTCGATTATGAGAATATTCAAAATAGGGTATCAAGACCAGTCTTGGTAAGGAAACACCTATTAAGTGAACATTGAATATTATAATCGAAAATTATTCCTAATCAAGGTCATTTAAACGATGGACAATTAATGACCATTGGAGATTAGTGTGTAGTTTTATTTATAGCACCGTTTCTTGTGCTATAAGGACATGATCGTCATAAATCATTTGCACAGGTATTGGTTTAGAACCATACTGGATCGACCTATGAGAATACTTTAAGAGATTAAAAATCGTCATAAATATACTTCTCATTATGGCTATCGGAACCTATTTCCTCGACCATGAGTATTGTGGGTTCTCTTGTTTAAGTACTAGTCTGCTTTGATGTTGTCAAACGTCTACCGTAATAGGGGATTATAACGGTAACACTCGGGTGACTAGGTCCTCTCAGTAAGAGAAGCTACATTACAAGACTAGGAATGTCCCCCTACTAAAATACGGAAGATGCCTTTGTTGTTGACAAGGCCTCTCGAAGAGCGAGACTGTAAAACGCATAGTTGTGCTCAGATGGATTTTAGAAATCATATGTTTATTGACACTCATACTCTGGATCGAGAAACACTTGTGGACATAATAAGGATGACGAATAAATCTTACCTTATATTTCATGAAGAGACATTAAGTGACATAGGAAAAAGGCTATACACTAAATGTGTACTTGTCCGGAAGGACAAGTGGGAGATTGAAAGGAATGATGTCCTTAAAACAAGTATATTATTCCGATAGAGGGTTCGAAATTATCAGAATGTTATTTATTCAGTGACGTCAAGTGATTAGAATGTCTGGGTGGAGGCCTATAGGGAATATTTCAAGCATCCCACACTTGAGCCCCACTGTGATCATACAATTAAGCATGATGGCATCCAAAGGGAAGGAAGCTAGAGTAAAAGAGTCGCCAACAAGTTTTATGAACTTGTAAACCGTTCACAGGGTGAAGGTTACACCTCTTCACGATCCATGAGATCGCTAACTCCATAGTGGTCTGAAACCATGACTGGATATTCGGGGATGAAGGTACAAATCTAACCTAAAAGAGATTGAACCTGCCATAAAAATAGGCCTCTACTTTATTCTTCTCATATTTATGTGCGCTTTCTGACTAACATACAATCAATATATTAACCCTAAACATGTTTATTCTATGTTGGTTGAATATTAATGTACAAACAAAACTATTATTGGCGATCACTTGAATTATAATCATATTAGCCTAAACAAGATTATTAATTATCTTATTAACCGTGATTACAAGTATAAATTCCCTTTAAACATTCATAAAAGGCGTTATCAAGCAATAAAAATAATAATATAATAATATCAAGCAACATAATAATCACAATCATCATAATATTCTCAATCTCAATAAATCATAGTAATATTATCAAGATCCTAGGCATGATACTAACAAGATTAATAACAAATCATAGCATGTCACTAAACATTAAAGATCAAAACTTTATCCCTAACATGATAGAAGAAATAGGAAGCAACCTAAGCATGATACTAGAAACATACATATTAGAAATATTAGTTATTACCCTAAAAATGATACTAGGACTCATAAAGACATCCTAACATGATACTAAGAGTTAAAATAATATAAGCATGCTTTCTAAAGATATATAGCAGTTAAAACAACTTACTTGGTTGCCTCGTATCTCTTTCTAATAGCAAAATACACTCGTTAGTAACTTCAAGGAAAATATTAAATCAAACAATTAAATTAAATAAAATAGAGATTTGGGACCAAACCTTCAGAAATTATCAACCTTTCACGTCTAGGGCGAAGGAAACTTCGAACTTGGCTAGGTGTGTCTAGAACTAATGTATGTGAAATTTTGTTAGAAGGAAGGTTTAGAAAAAGAATAGAAAGAGAATAAGCTTTTAGCTTTTAGAGAGAGAGAATAGAGATTGATGATTATGAATGAATGAAAACTGGGAGATATGATCCCCTATTTATAGAAAAAATAGTCCGGAAACAAATCAAGTCGTATTCGGAATAAAATACCTTTGGTCGCCAACGACAGGAGTTAGCGCTAAACGACAAGCTTAACACCAGGCGACAGACTTGTCGTCTTGCGCTAAGTCAGAAATCAAACGCGCTTTGTATGCGGAATCTTCTTCTTAATACGATGAAGCAGCTAATTCTGCATTGATCAGATTAAAATTAGGTTTTTGCTAAATCACTTATTTTTTTCAAAATAAAACTCTTTTTAAATATAATTATCAACCCTAATCTCATTAGAATTTAAAAGAACCTTCTAGATTATTCTAGAAGATTAAAATCAATCCTAATAACTTTAGAAATAATAATTAATAGACCCTCCTCTAGATCATTGGGGCGCATATAAAGTTCATTTCGGGCCAAATTTAGTTTAGGCCATAACTTCCTCATTATTCATCGGAATTGGGCTTATAATATATCATTGGAAAGCTCTTTTCGAGCCCAATCCAACTACACTATTATTGGACCCTTATCATGGATGAAGCTAAATTAGATTGGCTATTTTCATAAATAGAGTGTAAAAAGAAATATTTTCAAAAACAGAAAGAGAGATATTTTAATAAAAACAACCACATCACTAGCCTTTAAACACTTTCACTTTGTTCGATAATCAAATGACATGAAAGGTATTCATCACTGGGTTTGGTTTTGGGGAGACACATTTGGGTGTCTACAAGGCCGCTTTCAATCAGTAATATTAATGAATAATTAAAATTACAGCTTAATCTTAACTAAACCCTTCGGGTCATACCCAAGCAACAAACGAACCGAAGTGACGAATTAATTCGGAAAGAATTTCGCCCGAGTAATTAATATTTAGACGTCGCAAATTCGAGCTTGGAGCGTCAAAACCGAGCGTCGGAAGTCGAGTCGAAAATAATAAAAAGACGAGATGAAAAAAGACTAATATATCAACAAAATTACCAAAATACCCCTAGCATCGGAATGCCCCGGGCAAACCGAATGCTAGGGGCATATGGCCTAGCATGATGGCTAGCATGCGCACCAAGCCGAGCCTAGGCTAGCTGGTGCGTGATAGAGCACCCATGCTAACATGGCTAGGCACAGCCATGTGCGTGCATTGGCTAGCAGCCAGCCGCAAGGGCCAGCACGCTAGGCGCGCCAGCCCGTAGCAGCTAGCAGTAGAATGGCTAGCCTTGCGTGCTTGCTAGCAGCTTGGCCTCGGCCTAGAAGCCCGTACGCAAGTGCGTGGCCTGCTGGCCGATTGTATGGCAGCAAGGCATGGCAGCCCACTTAGGGTGCCTTGGTGCCCAAGTGGGGCTGCCATATGGCACAAAGCTAGAGGGATGTGAGGGAATGAGGTGGCCGGTTTTTAGGAGATGAGTGGGGAGAAAGTTTGGTTCCCCCCTCCTCCAAATGGTCCTCACCTAACCCCTCATGTGAGCTTGACACTTGTTGATTTATTAGTAGCTTGCTTATTTATTTTATTTTAGATGTAAAACAAAATGGATAAAATCAAAATCTCCCACATGGAAAGATGATGGGAATTTTGAGAGCCTTTGCCTATAAATACCAACCTAGGGAGTTAGGAATTCTTTACTTGAGTAAGTGTTGAAAAAGGCATCACAGTGTGAAAACCTTTGAACACTAATTACTCGGGTTTTGAGGTCAGGCCTTGCTAACTCCAAGGCAATAGACCGAGTTCGGTGCTCGCATTGCGGGTGGACTTCGAAGGAGGTCGTCGTGTGAGAGGGACTTGAGGGCTTTCAAGTAAGAGCTTGTTTTAGTGAGCGAAGCATGCTACAAAGGTAATAATTTCTTACTTAGTCCTGTGTTTATGATAATTATGTTTATGGCTATTATTATTGTGAGTTTGGTTTTGGGGTTGGGCTTTCTTTCCGCGGTGGGTCGGATTCACCGAAACCCAACACAAATGATGATTAAACTTGGTTTCATGAATTGCTTTGTGAACAACATTATGAGGTGTGTCAAGTCAAGCTCTTTCACTATTTTGGTGAATGGAAAACCTAAGAGAGACTTCTTGCCGACTCGGGGTCTTCATCAAGGGGATCCTTTGTCTCCTTTTCTTTTCATCTTCTGTGCCGAAGGTTTATTTACGTTGTTGAGAAATGTTGAGGAGAGGAAAATGATCCGTGGTGTTATAATTGGAGGGAAGGTTTTTCCAATTTTTCATTTGTTTTTTGCGGATGATAGTCTTCTTTTTATTCGGGCTAATGAGGAGGAAGTTGATAATGTTCTTGATATTTTTTGTCTATGAAGCTATTTCCAGTCAAAAATTGAATATGGGAAAATCCGAAGTGTCATTTAGCCAAAATATGAGCGAGGAAAAAAACATTTTCTTCAAATGAAGTTGTCCAGTCAGGAAGTCCTACTCACCTAGGAAGCTCAAAGAAGAGGGTTTTTCAAATTATTTAAGATAGAATTTGGAAAAAGCTTAAAGAATGGAAGGGTGGTTTCCTTTATCAATCCAGTCAGGAAGTCCTTATCAAAGCTATTGCCCAAGCTATCCCAACCTATGCGATGCAATGTTCCTTGATCCCTTCTAGAATTCTTAATGAAGTGGAACGCCTTTGTCACAATTTCTTTAGTGGGAAGAAGGAAGAGGAACGCCATATAGCTTGGTTTGCCTAGTATAAAATGAAATGGTCAAAAAAGGAAGGGGGCCATGTCAATAAAGAGGAACGCCATGTCTTTAATAAAGCTCTTCTAGCCAAACAAGCATGGAGAGCCCTCTCTAACCCAGACTCCCTGATGATAAAAGATCTCAAAATGAAATATTTCCCGAATTCTGAATTCTTGGAAGCAGAAGTTTTAAATGGGGCTATCTTCACGTGGAAATCAATCATGTCTACCAGAGAAATATTAGCAATGGGTGCTCTGAAGGTAATTGGTTTGGGGTCTACTGTGGAAATATGGAAGGATCCTTAGGTTCCTTCTTTGCCAAATTTTTGACTCCTTCCAAAACATCATGCTAGGACCCCTAATCCTACTATGGTTAATGAGTTAATGCTGGAGGGTGAATGGGATGCGAACCTGTCTCTTCCCTTTTTTCTGATTAGGAGGTCGAGGGATTTATTGAAAAGTCTAGTTGCGAGGTTCGGTTTCAGTGATTTTTGGTTCTATAAGCATACTAAAAATGGTCAGTTTAGTGTTCAAAGTGCCTACTATGTTGAACTGCATGAAAGAAGACTTCAGACGGCTTATTCGTTGGGTACTAACAAGAATAGTATCCGGGACAAAGTTTGGTGTGCTGACATTCCTCCGAAGATTAAATTATTTGCGTGGAAAGCTCTGAATGATGGAATCCCTATCAAGCGCAATTTGAAAAAGCGAGGAATGCAAGTTGATACTACATGACCCATGTGTGGTAACTATGAGGAATCCATGATGCAGACGTTTATTTATTGTGTTGATGCCTCAAAAGCCTAGTACCTTTCTCCTCTTAGGATTGATGTCACGAAGTTCAAGTTTTTGTCTTTCTGGGACTGGGTTTTGACTCTTGAGAAGAACTATACGAATAATACATGGTGGAGTATTTTATGGGGTGTTTGGTTGAAGAGAAACGCGTGGGTTTTTATAGAAAGGAGGTCTTGCTGGTTGATGTTACTAGAAGAGCAGTGAATCTCGTTAGGGAAGTTGAAACGAGAAATGAGATTGCCCCTGCTTGTCTTGTTGTTACGCCTCCCTGAAATACTTGGAGCCCTCTTGCTACAAGACACTATAAACTTAACTGTAACGCTGCTTGCTTCAAGGATGGTACTGTTGGTTTATGGGGAGTTCTACGTGATTAGTTTGGTAAGATGTTGGTTGCAACCTGTGTAAAAATGAAGGGTAATGGGAGTGTGGAAGTTGCTGAAGCTTTGCCTGCTAGACACTCTCTTAGCGTTGCCCTTGAAGCAGGCCTGAACATGATTGTGCTTGAATCTGACAATATTAAGCTATGTCGCCGTTTATAACAAAAACATATGGAACGTAACGTCTTTGAGCTGATTGTGAAGGACAATGTAATTTTATTTCTTATGCTCATGTTAATAGGAGAGGTAACTTGGGGCTGTTCACATTTACTAAACTGAGTTGAACTGAACTGAACTGATTGGAGCTAAGCTGAACTGAACTAAACTGATTGGAGCTGAACTGAACTGACTAAACTGAACTGAATAGAGCTAAAATGAATATTTTACGAGAGAAGGGAATTGAGTGCTAAACTGAATTGAACTGAATTGAACTTAAGTGAACTGGTTGGAGGAGAACTGAATTGAACTGATTGAAGCTAAACTGAACTGAACTGAAATTAAGCTGAACTAAACAGGCCCTTGGTTGCTCATAAGCTTGCACAATTAAGTAGTAGTTTTGATGAGCTTAGAGTGTGGATGGATGATGTCCCCTTAGAAGCTCATTCTTATATAATCAGTGACTTTATGAGCCCCATTGAATAATATTTCTTCCCTCTTTCCCGTTTAAAAAAAAAAAACTATTAATTATTAATTACTAATAATTACTAATTACTAACTATTGATTATTAATTACTAATAATTAAAAATTTATTAATGATTAATTACTAGTTACAAATTATTAAATACTCCCTCCGTCCCTTAATTAGGTGCCTACTTTTAAAATTACACATGAATTAAGGAATTTGGAGTATCCTTAAAACCCATGATTGGGAAGTACAAAAGGAATAAAATGACATTTATTGTTGTCTTAGAATTAACAAAATAAAATGAAATTAAATGCTTGTACATATCAACAATTCTTTTAAAAAAAGTATCAATGACATTTGTTTATGAAAAATAAAAGGACCAATCAAATTCATTTAATAAGTTGCACATGGATTGCAATTGTTCAAATGGGGGAATAAGGAGGAGAGAGAATAAAATGTTTATGTGCAACCGTTAAATGCCAAAAGCAAAAGCAAATAAAGTAGTGCCACATCACACTAATTTGGGGATAGTTTGGGGAATAAATTTGGAAAATAAGGATAATTTGGTAAAAAAATCACTTACTAAAAATGAATATAAGCATTTTATTTTGAAACCTTTAAAAAGGAAACTAAGCATCTAGAAGGAGTACTAATTATTAATTATTAATTAATATCTCCTTAATTACTATTTATTAATTATTAATTACTAACTTTTAATTACTAATTGTTAATTATATACTATTTATTACAGTATTAATTGATTATTAATTACTAATTATCAATTATTTAATATTATATACTAATTACTAATTACTAATTACTAATTACTAATTACCAATTACCAATTACCAATTACCAATTACCAATTACCAATCAATTATTATTAATTATTAATTATCAATAATCAATTATCAATTATCAATTAACAATTATCAATTATGAATTATGAATTATGAATTATGAATTATGAATTATGAATTATCAATTATCAATTATTAATTATTATTAATTATTAATTGTCAATTGTCAATTGTCAATTGTCAATTGTCAATTGTCAATTATCAATTGTCAATTATGAATTATGAATTATCAATTATGAATTATCAATTATAAATTATCAATTATCAATTATCAATTATCAATTATTAATTATTAATTATTAATTATTAATTATCAATTATCAATTATCAATTATTAATTATTAATTATTAATTATTAATTATTAATTATTAATTAATTATCAATTATCAATTATTAATTATTAATTATTAATTATCAATTATTAATTATTAATTATCAATTATTAATTATTAATTATTAATTATTAATTATTAATTATTAATTATCAATTATTAATTATTAATTATTAATTATTAATTATTAATTATTAATTATTAATTATTAATTATTAATTATTAATTATTAATTATTAATTATTAATTATTAATTATTAATTATTAATTATTAATTATTAATTATTAATTATTAATTATTAATTATTAATTATTAATTATTAATTATTAATTATTAATTATTAATTATTAATTATTAATTATTAATTATTAATTATTAATTATTAATTATTAATTATTAATTATTAATTATTAATTATTAATTATTAATTATTAATTATTAATTATTAATTATTAATTATTAATTATTAATTATTAATTATTAATTATTAATTATTAATTATTAATTATTAATTATTAATTATTAATTATTAATTACTAATTATCAATTATCAATTACCGCTAATTACTAATTAGTAATTATCAATTATCAATTACCAATTATTAATTACCAATTATCAATTATCAATTATTAATTAAGGATAAAGAAGTAATTTATTTAATGAAAAGTCGGAAGCCAAAACAAAAAAGCTAGTAAGATTGGTTTTTTTTTTTTTTTTTTTTTTTTTTTTTGTAGAAAAGCCAGCTTTTCAGCTAACTAAAAACTCATTTACCAAACATGTATTTTTGCTGTTTGACCAAGAGAAAAAGCCAAAAGCCAAAATCCAATAAAAAAAAGCTAGCTAAAAGCCATCAAGATCTCTTTTATTTCAATTACATCTTTAATTATCAACAAGTAAAGTTGTAACCTTTTGACATTATAAAAAGAATAGATTAAGGCAAAACAAGATCTCATATGAATAAATCTTTCATTAACCTTAAATCATACTTCGTAAAAGTAAGTCAAAATATTTGTCAAAAAAAAGTTAATAAAAATAAAATATGTGAATAGTGCATAAGTTAAAGTGTTGCAATTTTAACGAAACGGATAAAGTAATAAGTAAAAGTATTAAAATTTGATGTGTTATGGAAAATTATGAATTGGGACAATTCTAACGAGATCTAGATGACTGTGCAATGTAAATCATAAATGAATAGTCAAAGTAAAACTTGTAAGCAGTGTTATAAGTCAAAATATGTCAACTTAAAAAAGGATGAACAATTAAGTTAATAGATTTATATGGAAACTAGCCAAATCGGTATTATTGAATTGATTTAATGTTATGTAATTGACTTGCAACATCTATTAATTTTATTTATACTTAAGTGCGAATCAAATCATAAGCTAAAACTCAATATTGTACTCAAACTTTCTGTTTTTATAGCCAATTAGCTTAGGGAAATACTTTGGTGTTTGGAGTATTTAAGGCTAAGATATAGGAGATAAAAATTCAGGTTCGTTTTAATATAAAATCTTGGCCCTAAGCTGTAAAGACGGATTTGTCATATCAAAGTAGGTTTTTTTGGCTTTTTCGGGTGGGACTTGAGTTTGAACTAAAACTACGCTTTCATGGCTTTCCAAAGTCCTAATTTCTTCAGGTCAGGTCATTGTTGATTTTCTCTAGTTGAGAAATATGGAGATAAATTTGAGCACAAAATCATACTTCATACAGGCATACATGGGCTTTGCTCCAATGAGCTACATAAGTAGCTGAAAAGTGAAGTAGTTAGGCGTTGCCAATTAGGGCAATGTTGAATTTTAAACTTATATTTGGTGACAGTTAGGCCTTATTTAAGAGCAGTTTGCGTCCCATTTAAAGAGTACATACTCTTTTAATTTCATTCATTCTTTTGCTTTTTTCATTAAAAAGACCAAAAGAGCATTTTCAAAATTTAAAGCTACATTCTAATTTTTCTTTCTCCTCATATAATCTCACTATTGTCATACATCTTTCGCTCTTTTCAATTTGACCTGTTTTGACTTTTACACTATTTACCACTACCCCTCCATTTGACCTGGCGAATTATATGTAAGGCAAAACATATTCATGTGAGATCTTTTTAGAATCGTCTTAATAAGTATTATCATAATATATAACTTTTATAATTTTAATCGAAACTAAGTTATAATGAGAACCAAGGCTAAAATAAGAACTGGGAACTAATTTAGGCCCTTTGATCATGTTAATTGAACGGCTCACATGCTTCCCGTGTCATTCATGACATTTTTTGTAATATTTTAACTTTATAACGTAGTTTGCAGTTTCATTTCTCAAAAGTAAATGAAAATTTAGTAAAAGTAATTGAAATCAATCTTAAAGTAAATGAAATTGCCTTAAAAGTTACAAAAAAAAAAACTGGAAAAAAGTTTGAAAACAGCAAAATTACGAGAGTGCCATTAATGAAAGCGGGTGCAATGTGGGCCATTAGATGGAGTGCGATCAATGACTGAGATTAGTTCCTAGTTCCTATTATTATTATTATTATTGTTATTATTATTATTATTATTATCATCATCATCATCATCATTATCATCATCATCATTATTATCATCATCATCATCATCATCATTATTATTATCATCATCATCATCATCATCATCATTAATGAGAACCTCTCCTATATTGAGAACTAGGGACTCATTGCCACGTGGTTCAATCAGAGGATGATATTATTATTATTATTATTATTATTATTATTATCATTATTATTATCATTATCATCATCATTATCATTATTATTATTATTATTATAGGACCGAGTTATAATGAGAACCTCTCTTATAATGAGAATTAGGGACTCATTATAAGCGTTAGATTAAAAAAAATGGACGGATTAGATTTACCCGTAAAATGTCAGATCACACATTCATGCAATCAGCTTTCTCATTCCAGATTCTCTCTTCTCCAAGTCGATAAACCTCTCTGCTCCATTGAAGCTAGTGCTTCGATTTCTCCATTAGAGCAGATTTTGAGCTTTCTCTACTTCTCCATTGAAGCGACTTTCAAGCTTTCTTCACTCCATTGAAGCGGCTTTTGTGGTATTTTTTTTTCTTCTATTTCTTAAATCAAAGAGTTTCATCAATTTCACTATATATGGTTTATCCATGATTAATTGTCAGTATGGTCAATTTAGGGTTCTTCATAGTGAAAATTGAATTTTAATTTACAATTTGAGGTTATGATTGATTATAAATGTACTTTTAATCGTTTTATAAAAAGTTTAATTTCGTTATTCTTTCTCTTTCTATTTTTTTTTTTTTTGTCAACTTATTGTTTGATTGTAAAAAACCTACTATCTTTTTCGAATTTTGGCGAACTCCTGTTCAAATTCCAAATTTAAGTAGGTTTATTTCACTAATTTTGTACTTAAATTTTATCATACTATATACGAAGTCAATTGAATTCTTGATTTATTGAAATATTAAGGAAATACTAGTATTTAATTGATGATGTTTATGATCATAATTTTGATTTTCTATAAGATTTGATTCTCCATGTTTTTTTTTTTTTTTTTTGCGATTTTCTTAGACTACTTTTCTTTTGTTATTTTTCCAGTTCA
Organism: Chenopodium quinoa; assembly: GCF_001683475.1. Classification (NCBI taxonomy): domain Eukaryota; kingdom Viridiplantae; phylum Streptophyta; class Magnoliopsida; order Caryophyllales; family Amaranthaceae; genus Chenopodium; species Chenopodium quinoa. Next base: position 4,142,374 of record NW_018743955.1, read on the forward strand.
TTTTTGCAGATCGGATTCCTACTTACTTTTCTTTTGTTATTTTTCCAATTCATTTTTGCGGATTCCTACTATTTTATTTAGTCTTAATTGTGGTATATTTGTATATATTTATCAAATGGATAAAGTCAAGTTTATGATGCTTGATAATCCAAAATTCTCTAGTCTCTAACTTTCATTACACGTATGTTTTAATACATTGATGAGTACATTTAAATGACCTTGAATAAGTAAACTAAATTCCTGATCTTAAAGTAAATTAGATATCCTTAAAATTAGAATAAATTGCTCCTAATGTATATAAAGTTTTTTTCTAGCAAGTTAGCAATTGCAAATGAGAGTCTCAATTTTCTCAGTAACTAGCATGTTAGTTTAACTTCTTGATGAAACATTAATTAATAGAGTTACTAATTTATAAGCATAAAGGCACAATTATAAAATCTATGAGTTTGTTTACTATTAATTTCTAACGATTGCCCTGTATCATCATTTGCAGTGCACTTCAAGTAGAAAGCAGCTAAGACAAAGGGGTACCTACTACCTAGTTATGCCAAAATATATAAGGTTGTATTTAAGCAAAATGCCCCTGATTATGTCTTAGTTGCTGGTGGTTTTGTACAAATCATGGCAGGCTACCTAAGCTATGCTAAGAATGTCTATCATCCTCCACCTTCCCACATTACAATCAACAATTCAAGCTGGTCTCCTTCCCTCTTGGCTGAGTATAGAATGAGAACGGGGAGGTTCTGCCTGCAAGAGTCAGGTGAGGCCAATAAAAGTGAGAAGCTAGTAAAAGTAAATCATTTAAATTTTGAAGTAAATAGAAAGACTGATTTTATGATATATAATTTATGAGCAACCAAAATCAAAGTGGAATCCGGGCATATGTACATCTGAAGCATGCCGAAGATACGTAGTTCACTTAAAATCGTTCACTTGGAAGAAGAGTAATTCTACTGTCTGGGCCAGTTGGTATATGATCCTTCTGTTTCTTACAGTAATTTTATATTTTGCTACGTTTTCTTATGATAAATGTTACGTTTTTTTTTTAATCTTCTTCTCTTGCAGAACTTTACCAGCAATTGCTTGTTGTTGTTGAATGTTGCTGACTTCTTCATGAAGGTGGTTTTTGTGCTCTAGTAAATTTATCAATTTCAGAAGTAGATATAAACCAAGTAAAAGTAAACCAATTGCATTTTAAAGTATGAGTAATTGTTGTATGTTACAAGTTGACCTCTTCTTTTGTCTGATGCAGGTTTTTATAAACTTATAGCCATCAACTGATTTGGCTATGGTAGACCAGCCACTCACTGGCAATCTTATCCCCAATGTGTTACAGTATATACATATGATTATGGATTGAGGAGGCTCTACCTCGTGTAATGGATGATGTTATGCTAGATTTTACTAGCATTCCTTTATAAAATTTGTTGTTGCTTTCTGTCAACAACAAAAAAAAATGTTCTCATGGCGAGAAATACATATGTTGTCTCTAAAAGTAAATAAAAAAAGAATATAAAGTGAATAAAAAGGAATTTAAAGTAAACCTATTAGCTCAAGTGGTAGAGCACTATGCGGATGCATAGAGGTTTAGGTTCGATTCCTACCTAGGTTCTCTGAAAAATACATATTAAAACACTTTAAAGTTATTCAAAATAGCTCAAAAGTAAATCAAAATAACTAAAAAGTAAATCACATTAGCTCTAAAGTATATGAAGAATAAATTAGCTTTAAATGATAAATTACAATGGAAACTTTGTTATATACTTATATCACAATAACTCCGAGTCATTAACTTTCATATCCTCAAAAGATGAGTCAAGTTATAAGAAACAAATATATTTAGTTTAATGTAGAGGTTTTCAAATTTAGAGTAAATAAAACTATATTGAAAGTAAAAAAAAAAAAAAGAAAAAAAGAAAAAAAAAAAGAAGAAATTAGTAAAACATACAAATAAATTAAACTTTAATGCGAAGCCTAATCTTTAGATTACACAAATGAACCTACGTGGGATTTGAACCCACATCTTTTGTGCAATTGCACAATGCTCTACCAGTTGAGCTGGTAGGCTAGTGTATATTTCACATACGATTTTTTTTTTTTCAAAAAACCCTCAAAAGTTAATGAAAAAATATCACAGGTAAATCAAAACATCTATATTGTATACATAGTACAATCATCACGAGGGGTTTAGATCATTTCAAACAGCTCAAATAGCTAGAACTTGCATACATAAGATACCATTCCACCAAAAAGAAATCCAAAACTTACAATCTCGATTATTTGTTTGTCCAGTCAAAGTAAAGCTAAATAGCTCAAAAGTAAATAAAAAATCACAAAAAGTAAGTAAAAAATTAAATAGAGTATATGTTCTGCTCATTGTTGGTTGACGTTGTAACAATGATAATAGAGTGTGCTTTATATGTGTGCTTTGTCAAACAATAATACGAGTAGCCTCAAATAGAAGACAAAAATAAACAAAAGGTACCACAAAACTAAATCCACCTTGCTTCTTAGCTTTTATGGGCAGTAAGATTTCATTGAGTTGCGTTTCTAGCAACTGCTATTCTTTTATGCTCAAGGCCTCAAGCCTGGCAAATCTTTACCCAGCAGCCTCCTATAAATTAATACAGTAATGGTTATAACTTAAGCGACTGAGTTCATAATAGTATAACATAGAGTTGAATCAATGACAAGTTCAAGAAAATATACATTTGTTTCACTTGGAGCCTTGATATCTTATCTGCTATTCAAAAAAAAAAAAAAAAAAAACCACCTTGATATCTCATCTTTCAGACTATCAATCTCCTTCAAATCTTTAATGTGCTAATAAGAGTACACATCAATAAGAAAGGCTTGCATATACAAAATAGGCCAACGAATTGTGCAGCTGGCCTTAAGCAGCACAATACATCCCTACCTTTATCCACACACTTTAACATTATCCATCCCTACTGTCTTAAGATAACACTCAAAGGCTCTACTAGTAAAAGATGTCAAACTACGCAACATAAAGAAAGGGAGAAATCTTTGTAACCAATTGCCCTTTTCCTTCACAATCCAAGAGATAAAAGTACTGCAAACCCAACAATTACAACAACCCCAATTGTCATTACTAACATACGGTTTCTCAGTTAACAGGTAGCATAACACCTCCTCCTAACAGAGCTCCACTAATTCATCATCATATTATAGTCTTTCTTCTTCTTTCAAGCATTTCATCAAACATGTAAAACTCAATGCTAAATCCCCAAAAAAAATGTCACTTTAGTATTCGTATACTATCTCATACAACAAAAAACATAGAGAACTAAATTAAAAAATGCAGCAACTGCCCTAATTAAAACAAACAAAATTGAAAATCCTAAAAAATAGCCTAAAACACGAACACAAAGAAATTGTAGTAATTTTAGCAATTTAAATTATGATTTTAAAACAAATAATTGAAATAACCATAATTTCAACAATCAAAATTGTAAATACACAAACATATAATTGTACAATCCCTAATTATATCAATTGAAATCACAACGACTCAAACAAATAATGGATAAAACCCTAAATCGCAAAAAAACTTGTTTCAAATTCGAATTATCAAAGAAATTAATGATGATGACAATCAAATCAACTTACCTGCCCATAAATTTGATAGAATAATGATCATAGATGAAAAGTTACAAATTTGAGAAGAGGACTTGCAAAGAGCTTAGTGATTGCAACATTCGCATGAGAGAATTTGCAGGAGGAGAGAGAAAATGGAATGAAGAGAGAGAAACTTAAAATAGAAGAAACGAAAAATTAGGGTAGTCATTCAAAACACGTAATTACAATTTTGCCCTTAATGAGGCGGGCAAGATGATAGCCATTAGATTATGTACCATCAACAGTCACAATGAGTTCCTAATTCCTATTATAGGCTTTGGTTCTCATATGATCTTGATTATCAATAACTATATAGTATATACTAAAAAACACACCAGCAATGACATGTGTCAATTTATGGTGTGTCCTTAGTATAATTTTTTTAATGATTAATTATTAAATTTTAATTTAAGCAAGTTATTTTAAAAAAAAGTTTATTTTTGTCAACTTTTTTTTTCAACTATATAAATGAGCAATAATACTTACCATTTTTATGTTGATACATAATTAATTACGAAATAATTAGGAAATAAATAATCTTTTTCAAGAAGATATAATTTTAATGAAATATTTTTTTTTAAGAATATGATCTTGGTCAAATATTCTATGTTACTTCAATGTTGTTCGACAATTAACAATTTTATATTTTATGCTATAAAAAATTAATTTATCAAAAGAAAATATAGGGTAATTCAAATAACCGTGCATGGCACGTGACCTAACCTAGTATATATATATATATATATATATATATATATAGGGTTGGGATCCAATGAAAAAGATCTTAAAATGTTTCAACCTCTGTTTTCACCGCAACACGCTGCCTCTCTCTCCCCCTAATAGAACTTACAAATTTTGATTTTAGAGATGAGAAAGTAATTGTTGTTATGAGTAATTTGGAAACCCAATAATAAGTATTTTCGCGCTTCGTAACACAGGTGAGTTCAATTGCCAGATTGCAATCTCGAACTCGTCATAACGTTATACATTCTAGGATTACCATTCACAATGTAGCACAATACCTTAACCTAGTAGAAAGGATCTATCTTATAACTTGGCAAAGATGGGTTGTAGAAATTATTATCAGTCAATTGACCAGAGTTTAAAATAAACATACCTTCCTCATCTTTAAGAATATATAACATTTTGCACAATTAAATAACAGAATATGCGTCTTTAGTACATAGGATTTTCACATTTCTATAAGTAAATACGCACGCACATATCAATTTTATAATATGCACATTTTTAACAAGAATAATGCACGTTTAATTTAGATATTATGCATATTTAGTCTTCTCTATTTTATTTTATACCTGTTATGTTCATGATACAAAACTGTACGTATTCATGAAAAAACTTATAAAATTTTAGAGAATAAGGGTAGGAAAAGAGATGAATAAAGAGGAGAGAGAAGGAGAGGAATGGGGTGGAGATGCAAAGATGGGGAAAATTAACTCTTAGAGAAAGAAAAAAAGGGGGGGTAAAGTGTTGAACATGGAGGGAAAGAGAGGAAGAGAAACACTGGAGGAGAAAAAGAAATGTGGAAATTATTTTTTTCATTATTTACATTTTTTCCATTAACGAAACATGTTATTAGAGCCATTGAATCATTTATTTGAACGTATGAGATTCCTTCTCATCTTTCTCATTTTAACTCCCTTCTCATTTGACCCTATATATATTATATATTATATAATATTATATATATATATGTGTGTGTGTGTGTGTGTGTGTGTATTTATATACTATATATATTGTAGGAGTTTATAGGTACTACGCAGCGGAAAAACATGAATCATATTCAATCAAGCACCAATCCCAAGAATCACATGCATAACACACAAGACACATAATTATACCTTTGACGCGTGAATTCCACGAAGCTATTCGACAGGAAAATCAGGGAGAGAATAGAGCCCCAAGCGTTGCTCCTCTATTTAGTCCATGAGATACGAACGAGCCGTCCACCAATACTAGATTGGTCGAGTGATTGAAGAAAACCGCGATCACCACCTTTATGGACAACCGACCACCGCACGAACCACCACCACCACGAGACACCACCGGCGCCAATAAGGAGGAGGAGAGAGCCGTGTGAGAGAGGACTATGAGAGGGGTTGGGTTTCGTGTTTGCTAATTCGGATTTGATCACACTGATCAGTTAATTGCTTCTTGCTTGCAAACCTAGGCACCTAGTCTATTTATAATCTCATTATAATTAGACTAGGGCACGAAGCCCAAAACTCTCATATAATCCCCATATAGCCGGCCACCTAGAGTGATGAGGCCCATGATCTAACCCCTTTGTGTGACCTTATAGGATCCGTCCAATTGGGCTTTGGCCTATTTTACTAGTCCAAAGATCGTTAGTACCTCTAGCTATGGCAAAACAACGACCCAAATGTACGAACTTAATTATCTCCATAATTTGATCCATTTATATATCTAGTAATTGCACACGACAAAGACATAACTCCTTCAATCTCCCACTTGTCTGAGACAAGGGTGCAATATTCAAATTCCTTAAGTCAATATATGTGTCGATTTGATAATATGATTGCATCACATGTCGAAATCATATTAATCTACAAATCGTTTCTTGAAATCTGAGTTAGAATTACAAAACCAAATGATTACTGTGTAATGCATTTGAACGCGGCCACGTATTTTCTGAATTCTCCCTCTTCAAGCGGCCATGACACATTTCCTAATTTAATAGGTAGACTCTATCCAATCTTGTGGTAACATGATTCCCACTCAACTTCTGAAATAACCGGGAAACACCCTTTATAATCTCCAGTTACGGCTAGACGTATGAGTGTACCACAGTCACAACATCCATTGAATGAAATCAATGTTCCACTCATGTCAAAGGAATCCACTAATATATACGGAAGCTCTATACTTGAACTTCAAAGTAGGTCAATAGTTCGATCATGCATCTGTAGACACCCATTTGTGTCTCCCCAAAACCAAACCCAGTGATGAGTACCTTTCGCGTCGAATCATAATCGAATGAAGTGAAAGTGTGGAAAGTCTAGTGTTGCGGATAGTTCTAATTTCTTTTCTCTTCTCTCTGTTTTTGAAAACTTATTTAAAGAAAACAGCCAATACAGTTTGGTTTGTCCATGATATGAGTCCAATAGTAGTGTAGTTGGATGGGGCTTGACAAGAGCTTTCCAACGATATATTATAAGCCTAATTCCGATGAATAATGAGGAAGTTATGACCAATTTACTAAACTAGGCCCGGTTTGAGCTTTATATACGGCCCAATGATCTAGGGGAGGGCCTAATATGATTTATCATTCCTAATGCAATTAGGAATGGTTTTAGTCTTCTAGATTCTTCTAGAAGGTTCTTTTCATTCCTAATTCAATTAGCATTGATAAATTGACTTTGTTGACTTTTCAGAGTTTTAATTAAAATCAAATAGCATTTTTGAGGAAAATATACGATTTTATCATCCAATACGGCAAACTTATCTGATTTTCGAAAACGCGTCAAAAACAGGCCTGGCACCTGGAACCAGGCCTGGCGCCTGGCGTTAGTGTTGGCGTCTGGCGTTAGTGTTGGCGCCTGGCGCCAGTTAGCCAGGGTTGGTGCCAGCTCTGTTTTTCGTGCGCCAGGACTCTGTTCTGTTAATTTATCTTTTTGGCTGATTTTCTTTATAAATAACTTATTAAAAAAATCCGTTTTCATTCACGAATTCTCATCAACAATCAATTTTCAATTATATCCACTTACAACCAGTTTTCATTCTCTTCTAATTCATTCACTCTCTCTCTCTCTCTTTTTTCTAAATTTGCTTTTTACATACAAAATTCCGCATTCACAAGATCTAGAAACACCTAGCCATATTCGAAGTTGCCTTCGCCCTAGACGTGAAAGGTTTAATTTATGAGGGCTTGGTCCCAAATCTCTCTTTCAATTATTTAATTTAATTGTTTTGATTATTATTTTCCTTGTAGTTACTAACGTGTGTATTTTGTTATTAGAAAGAGGTACGAGGCATCAAAGTAAGTGCTTTATGATTTATTGATGTTATGATGTAGAAATCATGTTTATATTGTTATTATGATATTCCTAGTATCATGTCTAGGGTAATTATAATATTAAATATGATTGTTACGATGCTTCCTATGTTCTTCCTAATATTTATGATTATTAGTATCATGTTAGGGTTAAAGATTTGATTTTTATTGCTTAGTGACATGCTAGGGTTTGTTATTAATCTTGTTAGTATCATACCTAGGATCTTGCTTTTATTATACTTTAATATTAACATGATCATGATTATATTTATAATTTATTTTATTATTATGTTGCTTGATGCTTATTGTTATTGCTTGATCACACCTTTTATGCATGTTTAAAGGGAATTTGGTATTTGTAATCACGCTTATATAAGATATTAAATAATCTTATTTAGGGTTAATTTGATTATATATCAAGTGATCGCCAAAAATAGATTTATTTGTGCATTAATACTCAACCAACATAGATAAACAGGTTTAGGGTTAATCCTATTGATTGCATGTTAAATGAAAAGCGCACATGAATATGATCAGAATAAAATAGAGGCCTATTATTAGGGCAGGTTCAATCTCTTTTAGGTTGGATTTGTATCTTCATCCCCGAACCCTTATTTGGTTCCAGACCTTATGGAGTTAACGATCTCTTGGATCGTTAAGGGGTGTAACCTTCACCCTGTGAACGGTTTACAAGTTCCTAAAAACTTGTTGGTGACTTTTTTGCTCTATCTTCTTCCCTTTTGGACGCCACCGTACTTTAATGTATGATCACAGTGGGGTTCAAGGTAGGGGTTAACGCTTGAAATTTATTCCCCACAGTTTTTGGCGACTCCAATGGGGAGGATTTCTATAATAATTCCTGAATTTGTTTCGGCAATGATTTAGAATGAGTGGATGAGACTCAAAACGTTCTAAGTATTTCATGTGCGTAATTTTGATTAACATTATTGTCATATGCATAAAAAAGATCTCATTGGAAAGACCATCCGTAATGAGTTAAAAACATAGAATTTTACACGTAGGAAATTTGAGAAATATCTTTCACAACTAGGACCGAAATAACACCGCGCGAAACTGGAAAATTTTATCGAGCACAGAAAGCTGTTGAGGCATGTGGGAAGTAGCGCTAGGGGCCAGAGCTTGGCGCCAAATTTTTAGCCGTAGCGCCAAACGCCAGTATTGACGCCAGGTGCTACAGTTAAAAACTGGTGCCAGTCTCTGATTGCTGGCGCCAACCTCCCCCAATACCGAGCCAGAAATATGCGTTCTAATTTCGACCAGTTTTTCGTATTGTTTGCTCGATCCTACTTCCTGATTGAATTTTTTCTCACTTTTCTGAAACCTATATGTGTTCTACATATGGACATAACCCTCTGGGAATTCATGCTCCATCTACCTGATTGAACGCTCTGTGCAACAAAGGGTATATCTGAGATGTTGAATTCACCAAACCATGGAAGAGAGTTTTTTCTAAAGCTCGCGGTGTCCCATCCACTCGCGCCAACCCTTCACGGTTAGGCTTCCGTGCGGTGCTTCCGGACAATTAACCATGGACCCTCTTTGACTAAACCATTTCCCGAACTTTAGAGAACTAGAGCCATGGTTAGGTTGCGAACTCATTGCATCATATTGTGCCTACTTGACTAATTGCGCATTATTTGTTGTACATATATATTATAATTTCTTAACCGTTTGTTTGACTTGTGTTGAGATTAAATAAATTAATGACCTAAAGAACTTTGTCTAATTAATTAATTAATTAATTAATTTGAGTAAATAAAGTCTAATATTTTAATCGGAATTGACCTAGTACGACTTTAGGCATACCCCAATTAATTAATAACACCGAAAACAGTCCCTGACTGAAGCTCTAATATTGGCGCCAAAGTCTGAGCTGTAGCGCCACACTATGGAGTGTGGCGCCTAGCGACAGCTCTGTCGTCTAGCGCCAAGCTTCACAGTGCGACGCCAGTCCTGTCGTTTGGCCAACAGTTCGGATTTGGTCGAGTCATCACCTAGAGTCTAATTAACCAGTTTGCTAATTAATTCGGTTTATTTTCGCTGTCAATCATACCTCGTCGAGTCATTAATTGAGTCTAGTCACATGGTCTAGCCACATGCTCACGACACGAGTCTCAACATGTCACCTACACTCACTAGTCTTAGCACACACTTTGAGTATACATCACCATGACCATGTCTTAGGTTCATGAATGAGTCGGTCTTTTTCCGTCATTTGAGTTGGGGGTACATTCTATTCCTAATTCTTCATATCCCTCCATTATATTCCAATCTTTCTTCACTTCCTCCATCCATTGCATGTTGAATAAAGTTTGAGTTAAATAATTGTTAATTAATATCCCCAAAATTCCTTTTCCACAGTACTTGGTCCAGGAGAGAAGGGCGATTAATCAAGGACAACCTCTTTGTTCAAGTCTCACTTTTTGATAAACCGATTCGTCAAAAGAGGAAGGCTAAAAAGATAATGGCAACTCAAGAGGAAGTCAATGAGCTTAGGAACCAATTAGTTACCGTGACTGAGACACTGAAGCTACTCACACTCAAGATCAATGATCCCGTGAAGCAACAATAGATGGACCTCATGCAAGAGAGTCTACGCAAGCTATTTAGTGACTATAAATTTCAGGGCATGAGTTCACAAGGGGTCTCGTTGGACAAGGAGCTTCTTCCGCATAAGTTCAACGCCACTGACATCCCTAAATTCAAGGCAACAGATAACCCTTACTTCCATCTAAGAGCTTTCGAAACTATAATGAGTATTAAGGGTATCAATAAGAAGGTTTTCCCCTCTCTGTTCCCACTATCTCTCGAAACCGTTTGTCAACAATGGTTCTTTTATCTCGAGAAAGAAAAAACCTCTTCTTGGGAGTCGATAACAAACACTTTCGTTGATATATACAAGTGCAACATCCAAGACGAAACAGACCACAGACAACTTGAGATGTTAAAACAAAAAGAAAACGAAGGGTTCACGTCTTTCTTCAATAAATGGAGGGAAACTTCCGCTAATATGGTCAAGGCTCCTACCGAAAAAGAATCTGTGAGGATGTTTATCAAGAATCTCCAAGGGAAGTATTCAAGGCACTTAAAGTACCAACACAATTTAAATACTTTCAAGGTTGTCTATAATATAGACATTGACATTGAAGATGACCTTCTGAAAGATAATAGTGCGAGAGGAAAGAAGAACGACCATCCTTCTTCTTCTTCTCTTATTAATGAAGTACATGCCACAAACGTCTCTAAATCATGAATCCAAAGGTCAAAAAGGGTGTTCACTCCACTTAGTATGAGTTATGAAATGGCTTTCGAGAAGCTACATCACAAAGGACTAGTCATGCCCATAGGGCCAATCAAAGATCCAGTTCCAGAAGCCAAGCCACCTAAGTGGGACCCTAATAAGCACTGCAAATATCACCAAGGAAAGGGTCACGACACTGAGGAGTGTTGGAAACTCAAAGAAGCTATTCAAGATCTGATCGATAACAATGAAACTTCCGAGATTCTAGCCATCGAAGATGACCAAGCATCCTTCGATCCATCACTTCTTATCACACCTGTAGGAGAGCCCACGATCGAGACAACTTATATGACCTCTCTCGATGAAGTGGCCATAACTGAGGAGGATGAAAGTCTTTTCATAGATAATACCAGGGAAGACTCGTCAAGACTAAAAGAGGACGTTCGAAAACTGCAAGATGTCGTTGCCATGCTTTTGAATGTGGTAGAAGGATTAGCAAATCAGGTGATGGCCATCGAACAAAATTCTCGCCAAGAGTTTAATGAAGAACTCAATGCTCCTAAGCCATAGGCAAAACGGACCATTGAAGAATACACACCGATAAGAATGACTTACAATGAAGATTTTGACTGTCTACATGATCAAGGTCATATTCGCTCCATTGGTCCCAGTCAAGACCCTCCATCTAAAAACGTTTTCCTAATTGGGACCCAAATTCCTATAGTCAATACCATAGAGGTCGCGGTCACACTACTAAAAAGTGTCTCGCCCTCAAGGATCGTGTTCAAGACTTTATTGATTCACATCTCCTTCATGTTCCTCCGTGTGACAAAAAGGTCAATATTAGTAACAATAGTAACAGTGTCTGTAAAGGGAAAAAGAACGACTATCCTTCTTCTTCCGAAAACACCTACTCTAGTAATAGTGCTGGTACTCTCGACCTTAGTGAGATCCTAGCCATGGGTAATCGAAAGCAACAGAAAAGGGAATTTACTCCTATTGGAATTAGCTACGATGATGCTTTCGATCGACTCCATGCCAAGGGAATCATTACTCCCATTGGACCTATTCAAGATCCCCCACTTAAGAAAAGATTTCCTAGTTGGAATCCAAACGAACACTGCAAGTACCATCAAGGTAGGGGTCATGCTACTGAGAACTGTTGGAAGCTAAAGGAGGCTATCCAATATTTGATTGATAATAACAAGATTCCCTTGCCTCCAGTTAACAAGAAGAGCGAGTGATGATAAAGGAAACAACACAAGATAAGAGGCGAGCTTTAACGACAAGATTTCGTGACCTCTTTTTCTATTTCTTTTTCGTTTTACTCTTTCCCCAATAAGTCTAGCATAGGCACCTTTTTATTCTCCTTAGATTAATTTTGTAGATTATTTTCTTTTCTTTTAATAAAATGAGCATTTATTTTCTTGCATATGATCATTTCATTAATATTGCATTAAAACATTTTTAAAAAAAAAAAAAATCCATGTTGAATAAAGCACAAGGTATGCCAATGATTTGAGGCACCCCTTGTAGCCAATCATATCTCATTTCATCCTTCAATTATACATCCTTTCTTCATAAACCACTTTGAGCCTCGTCTAACGATAGACCCTTCTTTTTTCAACCTACATCTACCTAACCTTGGGATGGGATGGTGTGCAACTTATGCAATTCTAAAAAAAAGTCTTGAGTGATTCAAAAAATTAAAATAGAAAAAATAAGCAAAAGCAAAAAAATAAATAAAAGTGTACAAAAGGGTAAGTGTTCTAATGTCTCTGATATGGACATATCTTTGATAAGAACACGTCTCATATTGCGTCTCTTATCGAGTGCTCGGTACCGTGCCTGAGAAACATGAATGCCAAGTGAGTGATAGACCGCATGATCGGGATTGCCCACACTTATTAAAATAAAATAAATGCTAAAGCAAAAAAAGAGTAGGAACTCAAGCATAAAAATAAAAAGATTCAAAAGCAAGGTTGCACACCTTGGGGGCTTATCTAGGGTCTTGAGCCTTTATCCCCTTCTTCTATAACCTTTAGCCTAACCACGTTATAACCCTTAAAAGACCTTTTTGAGGTATACACACTTGTGCGAGGTTCGGCTAGAGCTACGTTCGGCCTGATTCCTAACGGATACGTAGGAAACCTCACATCGAGGTGCGGCCGTAATAAACATGCATTCATATTCACATTCACACACTTACACCATGATCATATCAAGAGATATCCTATGCTCATCCCTATTCACTTAGAGCTAGACTTGGGAGCTTGATAAATCAGATTCTTCTAGAAGGTTCTTTTCATTCCTAATTCAATTAGCATTGATAAATTGACTTTTTGTTGACTTTTCAGAGTTTTAATTAAAATCAAATAGCATTTTTGAGGAAAATATACGATTTTGTCATCTAGTACGGCAAACTTATCTGATTTTCGAAAACGTGTCAAAAACAGGTCTGACGCCTGACTCCAGGCATTGGCGCCTGGAACCAGGCCTGACGCCTAGCGCCAGCCATTAGCGCCTGGCGCTAGTTAGACAAGGTTGGCGCCAGCTCTGTTTTTCGTGCGCCAGGACTCTGTTTTGTTAATTTATCGTTTTGGATGATTTTCTCTATAAATAACGTATTAAAAAATCCATTTTCATTCACGAATTCTCATCAACAATCAGTTTTCAATTATATCCACCTACAACCAGCTTTCATTCTCTTCTAATTCATTCATCTCTCTCTCTGTCTCATTTTCTAAATTTGCTTTTTACATACAAAATTCCGCATTCACAAGATCTAGAAACACCTAGCCATATTCGAAGTTGCCTTCGCCCTAGACGTGAAAGGTTTAATTTCTGAGGGTTTGGTCCCAAATTTCTCTTTCAATTATTTAATTTAATTGTTTTGATTATTATTTTCCTTGAAGTTACTAACGTGTGTATTTTGTTATTAGAAAGAGGTACAAGGCATCAAAGTAAGTGCTTTATGATTTATTGATGTTATGATGTAGAAATCATGTTTATATTGTTATTATGATATTCCTAGTATCATGTCTAGGGTAATTATAATATTAAATATGATTGTTACGATGCTTCCTATGTTCTTCCTAATATTTATGATTATTAGTATCATGTTAGGGTTAAAGATTTGATTTTTATTGCTTAGTGTCATGCTAGGGTTTGCTATTAATCTTGTTAGTATCATACCTAAGATCTTGCTTTTATTATACTTAAATATTAACATGATCATGATTATATATATACTTTGTTTTATTATTATGTTGCTTGATGCTTATTGTTATTGCTTGATCACACCTTTTATGCATGTTTAAAGGGAATTTGGTATTTGTAATCACGCTTATATAAGATATTTAATAATCTTGTTTAGGGTTAATTTGATTATATTTCAAGTGATCGCTAATAATAGATTTATTTGTGCATTAATACTCAACCAACATAGATAAACAGGTTTAGGGTTAATCCTATTGATTTCATGTTAATTGAAAAGCGCACATGAATACGATCAGAATAAAGTAGAGGCCTATTATTAGGGCAGGTTCAATCTCTTTTAGGTTGGATTTGTACCTTCATCCCCGAACCCTTATTTGGTTCAAGACCTTATGGAGTTGACGATCTCTTGGATCGTTAAGGGGTGTAACCTTCACCCTGTGAACGGTTTACAAGTTCCTAAAAACTTGTTGGCGACTCTTTTGCTCTATCTTCTTCCCTTTTGGACGCCACTGTACTTTAGTGTATGATCACAGTGGGGTTCAAGCTAGGGGATAACTCTTGAAATTTATTCCCCACAACATCATTCATGCATATCCAAGTGATTGACCGAGCATCACTATGCCCCTATAGCCTATGAAACTGCGTTATCCAATCAATCTTACATGCTAGTTCATTTATTAAATCATTTATGTCCACTTTAATGATCTAAAACTAGGAACTTTAAATAATATATGAATTTTGTTCACCTGTGGGGTTTCAATTCACCAGGTCATCAACCTGATGAGCCCATCAATTCATAATTATTTTGGACATTTTATTTAATTTTCAAAACCATAATTAAATAAGAGAAATAATAATTTCTATTTTAAACATAATTCCGCAAATTGATGTATTTCTCATGTAATATGTTTTCTCAAAACATATACAACTTAAATTACATAACTTGCTTCAATCCTAAGACTTTAATATGACTCTCATATCTTAGTCCATGGAAGGGGTTTAGTGATTTCTCACTCATAATAAAACTTTGCAGAACATGATCTTCCGCTGGTCAATGATCTCATAATTGGGGTGATATCTCATATCCTTTTGTTTGGATTTGTGATGTGACTCTGACTCCTTTGTTTTTGGGCAAAGGTGACCTGTTAGTCACATGACATTTTAATCCGAACTTTCTCTCTAAATATCTCACTATAGTTTAATACACATATTCTGACATTGAGTATGCAATAGTGCTCTTCTTTGAACTCTTCAAGCTCACTGTCCTTTTCCATCCTGACACAAATATGCATTTAGATCACCATCTAGAATCATCTTGCCTGTTTGAAAAAACTTGCATTCATGTAACCTTTTGACAACTTGCTTAAACTACCATTTAACATAATAGCCAGATGAATTCCTTTTAGTGCTTCTCAAGTACTCAAGGATCTGTTCTTGGTAATTCTCTGTATTCTTATTCTGAATTTGCTTGAAACCTGCTACACATGCACAAGTCATATGCAAAATCTTGCTTTGTACATTTCATGGCATAAGTAATGGACCCTTTTGCAAAAGCATGAGGTACATTATCCATACAACTCAACTCTATTAGCTTTTGAAGGCACTGAGTTTTACTAAGTGTAATACCATGAAACATGGGAAGACATCCTCTCTTAGAGTCTTGCTTCATGAACTTGTCAAGATCCTTATCAACATAAGTCTCTCGATTCATTCTAATCATTCTTCAAGATTCACTTCATGGATCTTAATTCCCAATATGTACTCAACATCTCCTAAGTCTATCATATAGAAACAATCTTTCTAACCACTGCTTGACTCATTCAAGCATTGATATATCATTTCATATGAACCATATGTCAACTACATACTAGACTAAAAGGACCAATTACTCCCACTAAACTTCTTGTCTCTACAAGATTCCTTTCGTTTGACTAAGGAAATCAAACTGTTTGATTGCCTAATTAAAACGAATGTTCCAACTCCCTGATGCTTACTTCAATCCATTGAATGAATTTCTGAAGTTTGCAAAACTTTCTAGGAATTTATGGATTTCAAACTCTTAGGATGTATCATATACATACTCACCGTCAAGAACATTTCATGTAGGTGATTTTGATATCCATAACTAGAATAATCCGATTAGGCTTACCCAACTAATAGGTTTGACCCTATTTGTAAGACTATTATGGACTAACACATTTTTACAAACATGGAGTCCATACTGGATTTCATGGCTTTAAGCCATTTCCTGAGTTGGCATTTGTCCAAAGCTTGCTTGTAGGCCATGGATTCTAACCGTTCTAATAAGAAAATTTTAGAATCCACCTTTTCTCAGAATTTCAACAAACTGTTTGTTTTGATCCCAAGTAACCTACAATAGGTATGAGCGACAATAGAATTATTCTCTTTAACTCTTTGAAGTCTTTCATTCTAGTGGGACGATAGAAGCCTCGCTAGTTGAATTAGCTTGCTTCTACACATGTTTTATCAAATTAGCTGATTTCATATGCCTTCGTCTCTGATGTAGTGTTATCCACATCCATTTGTTGCTCGTCTCGAATCTCATCGATATCTAACTTTACTCCCACTTGGCTTTGTAGGAAGACATTGTTTCTATAAAGACACTATCGCGAGCAACAAACAATTTGTTTCTACGCGATTGTAGGAATAATACCTCTAAGTTTCCATGAGAAAACCCATGAAGAACTATTTTCTGATTTAGGGTGTATTATGTTATTTTTGTAAACATTTTACATTGATTTCATAACCCTTAATATTGTTTAGAAAAGATAAATTTTGGAACATTTCCAAATCATAACTCTTATGACATCTTTTCTCCTGCTTTGGTTAAGTTTCCTGTTTAGTGTATTTGCAATTGTTGTTGTTCTAATGCATATCCTCAAAACGATATTTGTAAATCATTAAATTTTGGATCGAACAATGGCAAGCAAAGTTTGATTCCTTCTTCATAAACATACACTTTAATTGTAATGTTTCTAGATTGTGAATTAATTCAACAATTCCCTTTAGATGATCATTCCTTTTGAGTTAAACATTTATCACAACAATCATATTGTGGTGTTAAATTGTATATCTCAAACTGATTTTACATTTCATTTTTGGAATTTTGAACTTTTCAATGTTTCCAAGCTTTACTTCATTAAGTAATTATCGACATATTTACTTAAATCGTCAGTAAAAGCGATGAAATATTTAAATCTCTTTGCTAATTTTGAACTTATTGGTTCACATACATCATATATATGAGTACCAAAAGGTCATTTTAGCTTCTTTTACTCTTTTTACTAAAAGGCAACTTGGTCATCTTAACTTATCAAGCATGACTTCTAATTCTCAAGTGATTCATAATCATATAAGAATGAGAGTCCATCCAAAACTTTGGATGTGCAAATGGTTAATGTGACCTAACCTTACTTGTTATAAGTAAGTGTACTTTGAATCATCTAAATTCACTTTTGTGATCAACGTATATCAATGTCATAAAACAAAATTAACTCATATCTAGCAAAATGAAAACAATTTATTACCTTGATCATGGATCAACACTTGTCCAAGCCAAGTAAACCAAATTCAGTATTCAAAACAAGAAAACCGAAACATTGTCTCATCAAAACTGGAAATTGTTCTAAAATCATGATAAACTAATCAAAAAATTTAAAACTATGAAGCTATCTCTGGCCACTCAAATACTTCTAGTACACCTTCAAGCTCCATTTCCATGTAGCTTCACTTGTTTGCAGTTCCTGCGCAACATCACTATGTTAAGCACTGCAACTTGGTATCTCATACCTAAGTGAAAGTTAAAATGTTTATAACATTATACCTGAGGTTGATGCTCCATTCTTCTTGAGGAAGTCATGGTATTTCTGGCAATTTCGCTTTCAATACCCCTTCTTCTTGCAGTAAAAGCATTCACTTTCACTTGCAGCCTTGGGATTTGGCGTCGTCTTAGGCTTTTCAGGAGCCTTGGCAACTTGCTTGCCCTTGCACTTAACACTAACCTTTTGCCCCTTCTTCTTAAACCCCTTTCCCTTTTGAATCATAAGAACTTCCTTCTTAGGTTCCTTAGGGATTTTTTTCTCAGCACTAACCAGCATTGCATGCAATTGATTCATAGTCTTTGCAGTGGCAGTCATGTTAAAATTTATGATAAACTGGTTGAAACTTTCTGGTAGTGAATGGAGAATGATGTCTATTGCCAAATCATCACTATATGGGTGCCCCAGTTTCTCCATACTTTGAATTAGGACGATCATTTTGAAAACATGATCATGGATTGTGGCTCCCTTCTCCATCCTATAATCCAGAATCTCACGATGGAGCTCATACCTTTAAACTCTAGCTCGTTTCTTAAACAAGGCTTTGAGTTCTTGCATGATTGAATAGGCATCCTGATCCTCAAAAACGCTTTTGAAGACTAGGCTCCATGGTAGCAATCATTAAGCAAGTGATAGGTATAGCTCTGTCATGAGCTTCCTTGTGCTTCTTGATCTCTGCCGCAGTTGGATTTTCTAGCAAAGGTCCAGGCAATGGGGTGTCAATGATATCCTCTTTACCCTCAGATTTCAGAACAAGTCTTAGCATTCTTTCCCAAGTGGAAAAGTTATCCCCTGTCAACCTATCCTTCTCAAGGAATGGTCGAAGGTTGTAAACGTTGTTGTCATTGTGGTTACGGCTACCCATCTATGTCAAAATAAGGCAAAGTTTAATAATTATGTTTAATTAAAATTAAAGTACCATCAACGCATTCATTTGGTAACTTTAAAACACTTTATTCAATAATTAATTGATTCCAATTGAATTTTAAGTGATTCCAAGATCCTTTATTTGTGTAATAATTGACCGGACTGAGGCCCTACCATCAACCATTACATTTTCAAGGTGAGTAAACTCTTTACTGATTACAACTCTTGTAACTCTTGGTTGAATAATTAACTAACATGCATAATCTACTAATGCAATAAAGCATGACATAGTATGGACCCTTAGTCCTAAGAAAACTAGAAATGAAAAAGCTCCCACTTGAATCATCATGGATCTCCATCCACTTCGCTCCTTTGGGCCTTCACTTCATGGGCTTCTTTGGACTAACACTATTTAAATAACTATTCTATTTACTTTAAATAAAAGTTACAAAAATACTTAACGGTACGCAGACCGTATTTAGATTACAAAACTACTTCACGATCCGCAGATCGTATTTAAGAATCTATGGGCCATACTAGTCTATATACAGCAACATAATATCAAATATTATAAAAGTGCCATATAATAAATCACTCAACATGCCTGTCTAAACTACAACATCGAATGTTTATAAAAAAGTCAACGCATTTCCTAAAATATCTCATATTTTAATCATAATTAGATAATATCATATATTATTCATGACCGTTTATAAAATATCATATATTTAATTTAGTCATGAGATAGAATCAAATCATATTTTAATCTAGAAATATAAATCATATTTAATCTTTCATGATTATCCTAACAAATTTAGGAGATTCTATCATAATTACTAGCCAATCAAATAATTTTAAAATCAATTATATCCTAATCTAATTATGGGATAATCACATTATTTAAATCAATTATTATCCTTTTGGAATATGCTCAGAATATCCTAATCAATATTATCCAAAATTAACCACTTTAATTAGGATAATTACCAATTTAACGACATTAAATATGGATAATATCAAATATAACAACTTATGAATATTTGATTTTATCCTAAAATAAAAGATTTTATCCAAATAAAACCAATTTTATCTTTTAAAATAAAAGATCATATTTTCAAAATATTTTAACTTATCCAAAATAAAACTTATTTTATCCCAAAATAATTCACAATTATCTTGAAATAATTTTAAAATAAGATAATTTTTTTTTGAAAATACCGCAAGCCACCACCGCCGGCCACCGTGGTTGGCTAGCCGAAGCTAGCCACGGTGGCTGGCTGCCATAACAGCAGCCACTGTCGCAAGGCAGCAGCGGGCAGCTGCTCTGGCAGCCGTGGCAGCAGCCGTGCAACACTTGCACGCTGCTGCCCACAACCACCCTTTCCCTCCGCCCTCCCCTTCCATCCCTCTTGGACCACCACCTGGTCGGCAGCCGTCGTGGCTGCGCCACCCAGCCGCGGTTGCCGGCCATCTAAAACAATAAATTTTTTTTTGTGTGTTTTAATTTAATTAAAATACCATTTATCATAATTAAATTAAATCAGTCCATAAGATTAAAATTAAATCACATTTAACTTTAAAATTAGGGTTTTTCATAAAATTAATCCCAATTTAATTCTAACTTTTAAAATTAAATTGATCATCATACATAAAACACTTTTATGCATAAATCAATCCGATTAAAATTATGAATCATAAAATAAATCGAATTAAATCAAAATCAAGCATAAAATCATATTTTAGGGCTAGTATTTTCGAAAAAAGGGGTTAGGGGGTTCGAAATTTTCGAACATATTAGGGCTAAAATTCGGTCATCTTCATGGCTATTTGAGCATGATTAAATCACATTTAATCGATTCCAAAAGTTTAATCACATTAAATATAATAATTGAACCATAATTAGATTAATTTCTCCCTCTTAATTGATTATAAAATTAACGTGGACATCAAATAATCGTATTATTATGATCTAGCGTGTTCATGCAAGAGGCTAACTGATACCACTGAAGGATTTTATAGGTACTACGCAGCGGAAAAACATGAATCATATTCAATCAAGTACCAATCCCAAGAATCACATGCATAACACACAAGACACATAATCATACCTTTGACGCGTGAGTTCCACGAAGCTATTCGACAGGCAAATCAGGGAGAGAATAAAGCCCCAAGCGTTGCTCCTCTACTTAGTCCACGAGATTCGAACGAGCCGTCCACCAATACTAGATTGGTCGAGTGATTGAGGAAAACCGCGATCACCACCTTTATGGACAACCGACCACCGCACGAACCACCACCAGCACGAGACACCACCGACGCCAATAAGGAGGAGGAGAGAGCCGTGTGAGAGAGGACTATGAGAGGGGTTGGGTTTCGTATTTGCTAATTCGGGTTTGATCACACTGATCAATTAATTGCTTCTTGCTTGCAAACCTATGCACCTAGTCTATTTATAATCTCATTATAATTAGACTAGGGCACGAAGCCCAAAACTCTCATATAATCCCCATATGGCGGGCCGCCTAGAGTGATGAGGCCCATGATGGGTCTCATCCTCTAATGCTCGATCTAGCCCCTTTGTGTGACCTTATAGGATCCTTCCAATTGGGCTTTGTCCTATTTTACTAGTCCAAAGATCGTTAGTACCTCTAGCTATGGAAAAACGACGACCCAAATGTACGAACTTAATTATCTCCATAATTTGATCCATTTATATATCTAGTAATTGCACACGACGAAGACATAACTCTTTCATATATATATGTGTACGTATATATATAGGAAAATTTGTTAATTACTACCTCAAAAAAGGGTCTTTGTGAATTACTACCCCTAAAAAAAAAAGTTGTTAATTACTACCCTAAAACTGATTAATTCCATAGCTTGCTACCCTTTTCCTTAATTAGGTGATTTAATCTCTTAATGAAATCCTAATCCGACTAATTACTAATTAGTTGCTTTTAAGGCATGATTAATTAAATAAAACCTAATACCACCTCTAAACCACCACTGCACCACCTCTGACAATCCCCTTACCCCATCCCCACCATCTCCGACAGCCCCTTACCCCATCCCCACCATATCCGGTAGCCTACCCCCGCCCCGACATCCACCCCACCTCTAAACTACCCATTGATCCACCTCTAAACTCCCAACAATCCCTCCCACCCTCGAAATATCCCTCCTCCCCACCCGCCGGTGACCCTAACCCCGTCCCCCTTGCTAGATAACCCTATTAGGCCCTCCCTAAGCCTCCTCTACCCCCTTCCCCCCCTTAATCACCACCCTAAAGTTCCTAAATTAAAACCCTAAATCCCTAAAATTGAAACCCTAGGGTGGTGATTAAGGGAAAAGGGGATAAAGGTAGATTGGGGATGGTCGAGCAAGGTTTTCCGGCGAGGGGTAGGGGGTCAGGGCTGCCGCGGGGTGGGGAGGGGGGTATTGTGAAAGGGAGGTGGTTTTAGGGTGGGGACCGAGAAAAGGGTGTTGTCATGGTGGGGAGTTGGAGGAGGTAGGTTCGGTGGTGGGTGGAGGGTGGAGGGTGGCCGGAGGTGGTGCAATGGTGGTGAAGAGGTGGTTCTAGGGTTTAATTAATTATTTAAGGTTTAAAAGCAACTAATTACAAATTAGCCGGATAATGATATCATTAATAGATTAAATCACGTAATTAGGGGCTGATTAGGGAAAAGGGTAGCAATCTATAGAATTAATCAGTTTTAGGGTAGTAATTAACAACTTTTTTTAAGGGTAGTAATTCACAAAGACCCCTTTTTTGAGGTAGTAATTAAAAATTTTTCCATATATATATATAACTCGCCATGTGTCATCATTAATAAGTGGCGCCATATCATGTGTGCAATTACTATTATTCAATTTATTAAACAAAAATGATGATTTGTTAGCATTAATGTTCAAACCCTTGACCTTATATATGTTTTAACTTAACCACTACTCCAATAACACCTCTTATGTCTACAATGTTTTGCTAGAAACAGTTAATCATATTCATAAACTTGAATATTTAATATTTAATATTTAATTTTATACATGTATATTAAACAACAATCTACGCTACTAATCTCATTTCTTTTACTTGCTCACAAATAAAACCTGTAACTATTGTTATTTCAAATATGTAACCCAAAATATGTATTGAACTTCGTTCGTAAAATAATTTGTAGTAAACTATAATTATAGGATACTAGATATTGGATAATATATTTTGATGTTCAATAATGATTAAAAAAATATATTTTTATATAATACCAAATTTGAAAACAAATATGTGATTGTTATTTCAATATGGGAGAAGGAGAAGGAGAAGGAGAAAGAGAATAAGGGAAACAAAAGAGAGTAAAGGCGAGGAAACAGAATACAAACGTAACCTTTGCTTACTTAACGCACCCCCTCCAAAACCCCTAGAATGTTTACCCTTTTTCCTTATCTTTGACCATTCAATTATTCAGAATTATCTTTTTCATTAAATTATAAATCTACATTTATCAAAATTATGTATCAAAAGTTCTCCTTAACCGAGATTCATTTCCATTATTTGTAATTAGTAAGTACTTTCTCCGTTTTTTTTAGTTGACACCGTTTGACTTTACACTATTCACACAACATGCTTTGACTCGTTTTTGTGGTTTATAGATACGATAAAACATATTCATAAGGGATCTTATTTGAATCGTTTCAATGTATATTTTATTAATATCCACTTTTTATAATTTTACAATGTTAATAATTAGACATATTAATCGTTTATAACATGTGTTAATAATTAGACATATTAATCGTTTATAATTTTTCAATGTGATAGTAGAAAGATGTCAACTAAAAAAAACAGAGGAAGTATATAATAGTAGCTTAGATTTTTTGTCTACAATGATTACCCTTGGAGTGTGCGTCTTTGGAATATGAATGAATTCTAAATTTTATGATTTTTATTTTGAAAATTTTGCTTTATAATTGTTAGCCTTTTATAAAATGAGTGAGTAGGATCCAATATATATTAAAATAAGGGTGATAGTTAGGAAATAGGAAATATGGTACAGTGCTAATTTTATAAATGTAAAATGATCGATGAGAAAAATGTTACGTTGAGTAACTAATAAGTTATTATTACTGTAAGGAGGGAGTAGGAGCTAGCTAGGATTGAGTAATATTGATAAGTGTTGATATTATACCTTTATTTGCAGGACTTTTAGGATGTTTTTTTTTTTTTAAATAAGAGCTTTAGTTTTCAAATCTATATACTAATTACTCATATTTTGGTTGTTTGGTTGCTATGATGCATATAAAGGATAATCTAAAGCAGTAAGAGTGATGATTATGGACAAGCTTGGGCTTTTGAGGATGGAGCAATAGGTTTTTTTTTTTTTTTGGACAAGAGGAACTAACAATGAAAACAACACAACACCACACACACAACTACATTAAGTAACAAAACCCAAAGAAGGACCCACGCGAGCATGCTTCTCACGAGCGAAATTGTTAGACTCCAAGTCAAGAGACGAAGCTGGACGTCGCTTTGTTCCCACATGATCCATCTTGTAACCTACAAAAACCCTGTCACAACACATCTTACCTAATTCCCAAAGATGAGAATGAGAAATAGTCCGTTGGCGATTCACGCGAGACAATCCTAAGCCTTGAGTTTCGAAGACTGCCTACAAACCCGTGAGAAGCAGCTTCTGTTGGAGGACTTACTTGAACTCACAAGACCTAGACCAACTCTTCTAAAACCCGATTTGCAGCTGCATTAACTGTGGATGATTGAGAAGAAGCACACAAGACCTTTTGAGAGGGAACCGCTTGGTGCTTCAAACCACAGAAAAGAGGAACCGAAGGAATAGAGATCTCTTCTTCCCTGGATTTTTCACCTAGGGGGACCTATGTCAAAATTTGAGTTTTACTCGGGACAACCCAAACCATCACAAATGACATAGACCTTGAGTGAAAAAAACTGATCACATCACCGTGCATAAGACGTTGCAAAATAGAGGATGTAATATGAAGAGATGAACCAAAACAGCTGCGGGATTGGAACCGATGCTGATCCAAATCATTATCCCGCTGTATTGACCTCAAAATAGACTCACTTTCCAAAATTTTAGAAACTTTTTCAACTGACACAGTCGGAGAAACCCTAGAAACAGGACAATCCACATCACATTCCATGTCATCCCCACTAGGAAACACTTCTGGAATGACCTCCATTACAAACTCCTTGCTTGTCTAAAGAAGCAGCTTCAACCAATGGTTTTGTATGGGAGCTACCTAAAGTGTGATCTACGGAAGAGGCACAACCTAAAAGCCTTTCAACCTCCTATAATTCATTCAACACTTTTTGAATTACAATTAATTGCCTTACAAAGGTCTAATTTGGCATAATTTAGATCACCTAACCCCTTAAAATCTAAAGCTCTCCTAAACAAGAATTTGGTATGATAGGAATCATACCGCAACACAAAAGCACAAAACCTAATTACTTTATCAAAGTCATGTTATTTCAAGGCACACGCAGCCAGGTTGAGATTTAAAGCAAAGGCTAAAAATTGAAACATAGCATAAGCCTCCAGAGCTGATGGTAAACTAAAACAAAACAATTTGCTCGCTAAATCATACTTGGAAAAAGCAAGTTTAAACTTGTGTTCCCGAAACAAGGAATTACCCTCTTCCTTAAAAACTTAAAACATCATTAGGACAATATAAGGAATCAAGGATATAAACAACATGCTTGTCATTAAACCCACCATGAAGATGGAACTCAGCAAAAGCAGGACACACATCCATTTCAAAATACCACCAAAACAAAACCTGAAAATCTGACGGAGAAGATTTCAAACGTAAAGGACAACTAGGAGATACAAGCTAGCTAAACATAACAATAAACTCATCGCCCCCTCGGAAACAACCACTAGTGTGAGGCACACAAAATAACCACTTGCAAATTTCAACCTCAGAGCACCCTAAAGTAGGTGATTGAAAACAAATAACCACTAGTAAAAACACAAGTTAAAACTTTAAGTGCAACGACGTAAACTAAAACCCCAGTAAAGGAAATAGAATGTGAAAATGCTTAGATTGAGAAAGGAAAAAACAAAACCATAATAAGAAAGTCACTGATGGAGAACACATAAACAACAAACCGATACTACGCTAGCTGTTGTGAAACGAACGCCACCACCCATAACACTAGCTGACAAAACTTGTAATTCCCCTTCTTGTGAATTAAAACTTAAGAAAACAACAATTTGGAGCAGGGAAAAGGGGGAGCTCGCCGGCGACGACAGAGAAAACAGGCAAGACAATCAGTCGTCGGCGTGCTATAGAAAGGTGGGTTGACGATGGAAAGATGAGGGTTTGGCGGTGGAAGGATAAGCACAACACTTTTAGAGAGAGAAACATCTTTTTTTATGAAGTAATAGTTGTTACAAGATATATAATGTTTGAAGGAGAGTAAGCGGAATTACACTATTATGTGGCATCATGTATATTGTATGTGTAAGTCAATATATTTGAGAAGCCTATTTTTTTTGTTAACACATTTTCATTTTAGATTTTTTCATTTAAGGTGATTTTTTTTACACTCGCTTAAATAGAATCTAGTGATTATTAAAAGGCGATAAACTACTTCTCCCTCTATTTTTAAATACTTGCTCCATTTCTCCATGGGCGGAGTTTTAGGAGAAATTAGAGAAAGTAATAAAATATGGAAGTAGTGGGGTAGGGGAAAAATGAAAAATTGTAAAAAAACAAAAGTAGTTGAGAGAATTGGAGGAGAGAGTATGAAATTAATAATAATAAAAAAATTTATGTTGGGCCCACTAGGCGAGAGAAATGAATTAAATTTTGTGAAAGTTTTTCAAATAAGGAAATGGAGAAAGTATTTAAAAATGTCTGAAAAGGAAAGTGGAGCAAGTATTAAAAAAAGGAGGAAGTACTAACCACATTTGCTAGGTCAAATGCTGCTTGTACTCTATCCCGCTGTACCTTGTGGATGGTACACTAACCAAAAGTTATAGCTAAACGTTGAATTCGATCTACCGTCCATCTAAGGCTAATATTAGCAACATATGAGTTGCAAGTAAGATACGTGTAAATCGTAACCGCTCGCAAAGAACGAACCTCAGCCCATTGAAGCTCCTTATTAAGACAAGCATTCAACTCCGCTTGAAGGGCCGAACCTGCCGAACCAAAGGAAGCCCCCCTAATACTCCCCGAAACCCCGTCCTCTGAGCACTAACCCATTCCCGATCTGTGAGTGATTTTATTCCAATATCCATTGATTAAAATTATCACATGTAAGCAATCGACTCCTATATCTAGTAAGATTGCGCGAATAAACCCTAGCGGATATTCAGACAAATCCTCTAGAGGATAAACGTACCTAAGGTCATCCTCTATCCTTGTCGTGAACAACTCCTATTGGCTTAAACCTTTCGAGCTGATAGCAGGATTTGAAAGGGAAGATGTTACCTAAGGCAAAAACCCTTGTTATTCCTTGCCAACCACAAACCCTATAGAGTCGCTGCAATGAAAATAGTGGTCCTACGACCGTTATAACCATCATGGCGTATGTAAAAGCCGAGTATATATGGTATAGAATCCAATCCAAATATGATTGGTCTGTGTTAGCTTGTGATCAAGTGAATTTAAAGAATTCCACCCCTCCATGCATCCTGTGCATAGTTGCAAAATCTAAATAGATGTTGCAAATCCTCCTCACGTGTCCCGCAAAGATCACAATGCGTCGCAACATCCACTCCTTTTTTCCGTAAGTTTCATTAACCTTTGTCGCAATTCCATTCTATAAAAGCTTCCACATAAAAAGCTTCTAGTTAGGAAGGATATTCAGCGACCATAGAATCTTATAAAGATCAATGTTCCCATCAATGCCGGTTTCCTGATTAGATTATATATATATATATAAGGAAGGTATACCCCGTTTCACTGTGAATCTCCTCGATTTATGAAACTTCCAGTACATGTAGTCATCGAACTGAAGATCATTAAGTAAGGTGTTAGGAAAGTTTATATATATATATAGGGTATTTAATTCATTAAGTAAGTTTTGTTTTCTTATTTTACGAGACTTTTGGACAAAAATCGTTAGAACACTATTTAAGCATTCAACCTAATTCAAATTTCAAGTGTTGTTTTCTTATCTATAATATCTAATAGAGTATACAAGCCAAAATGAAATACTAGTCCAAAATATACAAGCCCATAACTATTACCCCTTTAAGCCCATAACATAAGCGCCTCTCAATCACATGTATTTTTTGAAATACTAATTATGTATGAACAGGTGGCAACAGTAAAATGAAATCTCATTGATTATGTTCATACATATAAACTGCAACAAATCGATACAAAATGGAAAGAAATCAGAGCACATCCCCCAGATTGTTTAAGTAATTATAGCTCTATTTTTAAAAATTAGAGTATTATAATTAAATAGAAATAATCATAACAAAATCAAAGGAAATCAGAGGAAATCAGAGTACATCCCAATAAATATTTATGGTTAATAGATACTCCACCTTTTCTCTTATTTACTCATACACTAATACCTCCTCCATTTTCTTTTACTTGCAACACAACCTTAACGAACTATACTTTGTACGCATAATACCTAAATAAATTATAATAAAATATAATTAACAACATAGGGCGTGTTTCATTCACTTGATTTCCACCTATTTGAATTTACCTGAACTTATTAGATTTTATTAAAATCTATTTCAATTATAATTTGAATTTGAGTGACCCTAATCAAAACTTTTTTTTCCAGAATTATCTTATTAAAACTTAACTGTAATTATTAAATCTTTCGATAAATTTAAAATTCAAACAAATAAAGATTACATTGTAAAACACCACAAGAGAAAAAGAAAAAGTTAATTTTTTTTTTTTTTTGAAAATAGTTAAAAATAATTTTTGGTTCATGCTACACCTTAGAAAATAGTAACGACATATGTGGCATGGTGATGCCACCACAGCACATCACACCACATCACACCCAACCTAAGACTTCACTCACCATTTTTACCTTTTTATATCTTTCCATTTTAGTAAAAAATTACAATTATTAAAACTTGCATATATAAATGTACACCAATTATTTTTAATACTTTATATTATTTTCATTTCATTATTTTTTTTTACCGCGTAGATTTTGGTTCGTCAAATCCTCCTTCTTTTTCCTTCTTTCTCTCTCTACTTATTTATCTTTAATTTCTTCAACAATTACATAATTACATTTACATAAAAACATTATAAACATTTTTAGAGAGAGAAAAATAAATTTATACAAAATCAACAACACCCAAATCTCATCACAGAAACGAAAACCCCTACGTTCTCTTCGTCACCCCCGCCCCCTCTTACTCATTTTCTCTCTCCTATTTTCTTAATCATCAAACGATTTTCCATTCATTTGATTTTAATTAATCATTTTGAATTCTAAATCTTAATCTTTTTTTTTTAATTTTAATAATTTTGATTTTTACCCAATAATTATCGATTCATTTTGATTTTTATTTTTGGTGATTTCATTTTGAGAATCGGAAAATTTTGGATTGATTGATTGATCCAGTAATTTTTTTTGGATTTTAAGTTTTTAGGGGGTTTTGATTTTATTGGATTTTGATGGGTTGTTTGATGAAGAAAAATCTGGGTTGTTGTAGATAATAATTATAATAAATTTTGAATTGAGAAAATTTTAAAAAATTTATTTGAGGATGCCAGGATTAGCTGCTGCGCAACGGAATGATCAATCGTTAAGCAATGCGAATTCGTCGTATTATTCATTATCGATTAATAATAATGGATCAATTTCATCTTGCAATGGATTTTGGTCCAAACATCGCGATGATATTAACTACAATCAGCTTCAGAAGGTAAAATTTACCTTCTGTTATTTTAATCTTAATTTTCTGGTGATAATTATTGAATTTTGATGAAATGGGGTTTACTTAGACTGGATCTTAGTATTGAAACTGATGATAAGTTTGAATGTAATTTCTAATGAGTGTTATGATTTTGTCATAAATAATTTTGAGTGGTTTTTTTTTTTTAGAATTTAGATCCATTTTTTTGGGTTATTTATTGTTTGGTTGTATTTTGCCATTCATATTTTGGAATTGTTAGTTTGTGTGAATGTGTGATGACTGAGATTTTTTTATGGTTTCGGTTTCAAGCTTGATTGTTAATTTGTTATCATTAGTTTTCGGTGTTATTTCGTTGCTGGGTATCTGATATCGATATCGAATTGCTGGGTATCTGATATCGATATCGAATTGCTGGGTGTCTGATATTGATATTGATATTGATATTGATATCGATATCGATATTAAATTGCAGTTTGAGGTGGTGTTTTTTATCATGTCGGAGAATGTTTGTTATTGTGTGATAAACTATGTAGTAGTGTAGGTTTATAATGGAGTAGGAATGCCAAATTCAAATGTCGTTTACCTTCCATTTGTTTTAAAGTGGAATGCTAGTTGAAGTTTTTATAATGTAGTGTTAATTCAGAAAGATTCTTGCAATGGAGTAGGATGGTGTGAATTTGACCTTTCTATTCGACCCTTTTACTTTAGGCGGAAGCATTATGATAGGGTTTTGGCTAATGGCTTGGGTTTGGGTTTACATGCTTAGATGTTTAATTTACAGTTGAATTATGGCTTATATGTTTTTTCTTGTGACGTAGTTTTGGAGTGAGCTCTCTTCGCAAGCTCGGCAGGATCTCTTGAGGCTCGAAAAGCAAACTCTATTCGAGCAAGCTAGGAAAAACTTGTACTGTTCCAGATGCAATGGATTATTGCTTGAAGGTCATGCACAAATTGTTTTGTATGGGAAATCATTGCAAAATGAAGGAGCAGGTGGTCAGCTTCCTTGCAGTAGGGTTGGGATCTCAAAAGATCAAATGCATGGTGGGAGGGGCACTACAGCAATCTGTCATGACGAATCTCAAGACCCCTCTGTCCACCCATGGGGAGGTCTAATCACCACTAGAGATGGGTCGCTTACGCTTTTAGATTGCTATTTATATTCAAAATCTCTTAAGGGACTCCAGAACGTGAGTCTTTTTATAGTTTGTTTAATTTATTTCAGTGAACATAGTAATTTTCCATGTTTATCGTCTTCCATATATCTTGGAGATTTAATTTCCTGATCTTTATCAGGTTTTTGATAGTGCACGTGCGAGGGAGCGAGAACGTGAATTGCTTTACCCTGATGCTTGTGGTGGAGGTGGTCGGGGTTGGATAAGCCAGGGAATACCAAGTTACGGGAGAGGACATGGAACTAGGGAAACATGTGCTCTGCATACTGCTAGACTCTCTTGTGACACATTGGTAGATTTTTGGTCAGCACTTGGAGAAGAGACGCGCCATTCTCTTTTGAGGATGAAAGAAGAGGATTTCATTGAAAGACTCGTGTTCCGGTATGTGTTTGAATTTATATTGTATTTCTAAATCTAACAATATTTCACAAACTATAATTATGTGATATAATGGGATTGTTTTGGATAATTCATAGGCTTAGCGAGTGTGAGTTTGAGTATAGGTCAAAATAAGGGCTTGATCTCTAGAAAGGTCCCACCCAATAGTTTCAGGAAGCTCTATTTTGATATTATATATTCGAGTATGTCATACCCTTATGGAAATATATAATTGTTGATTGTTAACTTACATCTGATAAGCCATTAATTGTGCATCTGTAGTAGCATTAATTGTATTAAGTTACCCATTTACCGGTATGTTTTTGAACTTTGAAGTGTGTTTTTAAATCTACCAAAGTACAAATGTTTCACATTCTGAACTGATTTGAATCATGTGATATAATTCATAGACTTGGTAAGTGTGAGTTTGAGCTTAACTAAGTTAAAGGTCAAAACAATGCCTTAATACTAGAAAGGTTTTAACCAATAGTTTCAGGAAGCTCCTTTTTCATATCTTATTTTCGAGTATGGCTTGCCCTTTAGGAAATGAAGATTGTTGTAAATCAGTAACATACTTTACTAAAGTATCTGATAAGCCATTAAATGTGCATCTTTAGTGCATAAATTGACTCAAAAACCTTACATTCTTTTTTTAGTCAATAATTGCTCATTTCAAGGATTAGAATATTCATCCTCTATTAACTCAAAAGAGGCACTACTTGTTTGCAATCTCTGTATTCTTGAACGTCTCCTTTGTCGGACTTGTAATAGAAGGAAAATACCTAATATTTGCTTACACAAGCTATGATTAGAAATTACCTTTTTTTTTTTTTTTCTTTTTACACAAGCTACTAAGTAAATTAATTTGGAGTGTATGCCTAATTTGAGTAATTTCAATAATGTACTTCATTTTGTTATCGCCGCGTTTGGAATTTCACATTTTTCACATACACTCATTTGACCGTATTTTGTGATTATATACATTAGGAAAATATAATCACTAGATCTTGTTCGATTCCTCTCGATATATACTTTCAAAATATTGACTTTTTATAGTATTTACTAATATAATATTAGAGATATTAGTGGTATAAGAAGTGCATTGGCCAGCATGAAACACTTAATGTGGAAATTTAAAAAAGAATGGAAGAAATATTTATTTTTGATGCAGCATTGAATGTATTATGTTACCCATCTACTAGTATGTGTTTGAACTTTGAAGTGTGTTTTTTAATTTACCTATGTTTCACATCCCAAAATGATGTGATATAATAGGATTGTTTTTTGTAATTCACAGGCATGGTAAGTGTTAATTTGACCATAACTAAGTTGAAGGTCAAACAAGGTCTTGACCACTAGAATGGGTCCCAAGGACTCCCAAGCAATTGTTTCTGGTGGCTCTTTTTTGATATACTATTTCGATTATGCCGTGTAATTTTTGAAATAAGATCATAGTACATTAGTAACTTACCTTTTTCTTATCTAATAAGCCATTTATTGTGCATCTTTAGTGGATAAGATGACTCAAACACCTTAAATTTTTTCCTTTAGTCAATAATTGCTTGTCTTACGGACTAGAATGTTTGCCCCCATTAACTCAAAAGCGGCACTACTTTTTTGGGGTCTTTGTATCTCTCTACACCTCTTTTGTTCTGATTTGCAATAGAGTTAAAATATCTATTTGCCATGGTTAACTTACCTTAAATTCATTCTGTTTACAAGCTACGAAGGTAAATTACCTAATATACAAGTTACTAAGTTACGTATGACGGAGTGTATGCCTAATTTAAAAAATATACTTTATTTTTGTTGCAACATTAAATGTTTTGGTGGCCGGTTAAGTAACATTTCATATGCTATTATGTAATGCTCAATGCTGTGGTTAGAATAAACCTTTTAAGAAATGTATTCATAATCTGTGATGCATATTGCAAAATTTTCAGATTTAATATTCAACCTTATTCATTATACATCTGTACATAGCTGAGAGCTGATGTAAGTGCTTAATCTTGTGGCTTGAGACCAATGTTGCTTTCCTTGGTTGCTAAGAAACAATGTTGGTGTTATTTTCAAACATTTACATCAGCGTTTTCTAGTTTTGTGAATTTCACTAGAGTTTGTGCATCAAACTTGTTTGTAAGAGGTGGTTTAGTTCTATTTTATTAAATAGAACAGTGATGATAACATCAGATTTGGCTGGACTAATTTATATTGTGTGACATCAAAACATATCTTTCCATGCTGTGGTACTAAGTATAATTATCTTTTGGGGGTAATTAAGATAAGTTATAATGTGACAATGACCCCCCTCGTTTTCATTTTTTTTCTTTTCTTTTTATCATTTAAGAATAAATAATTGATGACCTGGTAGCCCTCTATTGGGTGTGTAGTAGGCCAATTAGCTGAAGGAAATTTTGTAAAGATAAAATGGAATAATGGGTTCAACCTCATCAAAATTTGGGCTCAAGCTTAAATGAAAATGATGATTGTGGGTCTTGTGACTTTTGCAAGTGTTATAGAAGATAATTGAACAAGGTGATTAGAAATGTTTTAAAAGCATCAACTTTGCATAAGTCTGCAAGTGATCTTGTTTATTTTTATGAGGCATATCCGTGTATTTATTGATTGGTATTTTTTTTTAAAAAGTAAGAGTAGCTACAGTAAGCTGTCTTCTGTTGATGGATATTGACGTCTTTTTTGCTACCTCTGTTATTTGATAGCAAAAGTATCATACCGTATCTTTCGCTTATGGTATGTTGGTTATATTTGGGCTTGTATATTGGACTAGATTGAGGTTGACCTTTTTAGCTGTTAAAATTTGCCTCCCAAATGAGAATAATATATCTAATAGTTGATTACGTAGGTTAATATATTTTTGGTATCTATGACGAGCTTTCTTTGTGTGTATCCAATGAGGATGTTACTGTGATAGAATTGGGCTTTGTCCTACAGATTACTTTGAAAAGATCAGTCAGGGTGAGTTAGATCAGTTAGACTGCATTTTTAAGGCAGGCTTTTGTCTTTTCAATAGATTACCAAGGACTTGAACACTATTTTGCAATTTTGTCTAGAAAGGGTAGGCATAATGTATCTTTTACAAAGTGTCATCTTATATTACAACTGTTCCGTCTAAGCAATTAAAAGTGTCTATGCATGTAAGTTCTTTGCTGAATTATTTCAAGTGCCTTTTCTGCAATTTTTTTTTTATAATTTTTTTTATATGTTTATAGAGCCATTAATGGTAGTAAATTCGTGAATCTAGGAGGTCTTGACTATGCTTCTCTTGAGTAATGAATTGAATTGTATGTAGATAAAGGTTCCTTTATGGAATCATATTTATCTGTAAGCTGGATTAAAGTTTTTAGTTACTGTGTAGCATTTCAATGCCTAGCTTTTTTTTTTTTTTATTTTTATTTTTTTATTTTTTGACTTTTTGTTAAAGAGCTCAATTTAATGTCACAGGTTTGATCACAAGAGATTTTGTAGAGATTGCAGAAGGAATGTCCTTCGCGAGTTTAAGGAGCTGAAGGAATTGAAACGCACTCGAAGAGAACCTCGGTGCACAAGTTGGTTTTGTGTTGCAGATACTGCTTTCCAGTATGAGGTATTCTCACCTCCAAATCCACCTTAGCAAATGAGCTGTTTATGACCAGATGCCCACTCCCCTTGCTCTCTTCTGTCTTCTTTTTTGCCCTTTGGATTACTAGATAGGGTAGTTGTTCATAGCAAGCTAGCCAATGACGATCCTTCTCAGATGTCTTCTTTTGTTCCTTGTGCAGATTTTAAGTTTGTAAACAGCTAACATGCTTTCTACTTTGAATGTATCAGGTATCTAATGACACAATCCTTGCTGATTGGCACCAAACATTCATCGACTCTATTGGAACGTATCATCACTTTGAATGGGCAGTGGGTACCGGGGAAGGAAAATCTGATATTTTGGATTTTGAAAATGTTGGGATGAATGGAAGTGTTGAAGTAAATGGACTAGATCTTGATGGTCTGAATGCCTGCTATATCACCTTGAGAGCGTGGAAACTTGATGGCCGTTGTTCTGAGTTTTCTGTGAAAGCTCATGCGCTGAAGGGAAGGCCGTGTGTTCATTGCAGGCTGGCTGTTGGAGATGGCTATGTAACCATCACTCATGGGGAAAGCATAAGAAGATTTTTTGAGCATGCAGAAGAAGCTGAAGAAGAGGAAGTATGTTCTGTCTTCTGCTTGTAATTCTACTTAAGGGATCTTGATGTGTTGGCGCATTTGTGTAGTATTAGCTCCTCTATCCCTCTTTCCCTTCTGACTGTTTTTAAAAGAAAAAAACCTACCTGGAGGATTTTAATATGTTGATGTTATATGCATTTATGTAGTGATGGTTTATTTACTTCCTTTACCCTCCAACAGTTCTAAAAGAAGAAAACACCTTATTCATAAATCATGAACATATTTATCCATCTTAACTCTGTTTTTGATGACCTAATTCTAAAAGGAGCATGGCATGTACTTTCGTGTCTAAACTCAGGATGATGATTCCATGGACAAGGATGGAAATGATTTAGATGGTGAATGTTCTCGTCCACAGAAGCACGCAAAGAGCCCTGAACTTGCACGAGAGTTTCTTCTTGATGCTGCTACTGTCATTTTCAAGGAACAGGTATGTTCTATTTTCTTATCTATTTATTTTCTCAACATTGGTAGCTTGTTACTCGTACACATGATCTGTTGAGAATATTGATGCACTTGCACTTGTTTTTAGAGATGTTAGCACTTGCAAGTATCAGCATATTATCATTTATGGCACCACTGAAATTTTAGTTGTAACATTTTATTAGTGTCACCTTGTGTGGTATTTTTATCTCTTAGATTCTTTAGCAAAGTGAGCAAGTTAGTTTTATAATCACCTCTAAACACGAGAAAAAAGAGATAATAAAACCATCTGGAATTTTATTACCATTTAAAAAAGAGAGATATTTTCATGAATTGCTCTATAGTTTATTTACTATATTTGCTTAATTTATCCATTGCTGAATCTTCCTATTCTTATCCCTTTCCGTTCCCCTTCCTTTTATGCCTTCATTGCCCATTATGACCAACCATTGTGGTCTCCAAGCTCATGCCCTGCTCGGTCTTTAGCTCAGCCGAAGGTGAACAACAGAAACACCAAGTAGCCGACTTCACTAAATAAAAAAGTCATCCTGGATTTAGATGCTTTTGCCCACCAAGAGTAAACTTTGAATTACTTTGTAGTATATAGTTGCATTTTTCATTGACATTTCTGAACAGAATTGGTCTTCTTGTTCACTCTAAAATCTTAATGATCTTGGCGTTTGAAGGCTAGCTAATTGACCAAGCAAGCAATTTTTAAGACTGAATTTAATTTCCCGTGTTATGTTAAATGAGAAGAATATCACTGGTGTTCTAGGCGTGACTCCTATTCTCCCCACTAAGTAGAAGCACTGCTACTTCTCTTCCTTTTATAAGGGTACAAAGAACATCCTGAATGCCCTTCTCATCATTCATTACCACTAAAATTGGACCATCCTGTCTTTCCTTGTACGCTTTGCTAACACCATCCATGATCAAGAGATTGGAGAGACATGTAGGAAGCATGTTATTTAAAATAATTGAGGGTTTGACAAATCAATTGCCACAAAGGTTAAGTTTGATTAACTGTTTTTTAGGTCAAATTGAATATAGAACTTCAATTGGAACCTCAATGGTGAATTTTAACTAATCAAGGCCTGAAGGATGAGAAGATGGGAGCAGAGAAGAGGTGAGATGGGTTATGGAGGAGGTTCACAAGAAAGGATCAGATAAAAGTTTAGGAGAGTACAAGATCAGCAGATTTAGAGGAGGGTTCAGGTTATATTTTCTTTGTCTACAAATTTTATTAATCCCTAACTTATTGAGGAGAAAAATAGGAAATCCTCACTGAAGTTTGCTACTACAAATTGACAAAAGTAGGCTAGGCTGTTATTTTCGAGATGGCAGATGAGATTAAATTAGAATCCTCAATTAGTAGTAGGTTATGTTGAGTTTTCCACAGGGAAATATCTGCTGATTGTTGTACATTTGGTCACTTTGTCTTTTAGTCCTCGTTGCTATGTTGCTTCCTTTTAGTCTTTGTCAATAGATTTGAGGCTCACTATTGCTTGATGTATCAGAAGTATGTCTTCATGGAAACCATCTTTTAATTTGCAATAATATTGTTTCAGGTTGAAAAAGCTTTCAGGGAGGGTACTGCCCGCCAAAATGCACACAGCATTTTTGTCTGTCTTGCGTTGAAATTGCTTGAGGAACGTATACATGTTGCTTGCAAAGAAATAATAACACTGGAAAAGCAGGTTTGTATACTTGTTTGTAATATTTACTTTCTGTATTTTGTTATTTCAAGTGATGAAGAAAAGAAGAGGGCTATATAGACATATACCCAGCTATGCCTAGTTTCTAGGCTGTTTCTGATTACCTAGTGTGTGTACAGACAAAGCTTCTTGAAGAAGAAGAGAAGGAAAAGCGTGAAGAAGAAGCACGCAAGGAGAGGAAAAGAAACAAAGAAAGAGAGAAGAAGCTTCGTAGAAAGGAGAGATTGAGAGACAAGGATAAGGATAAAAAATGTAGTCAATCAAGTGAAGCTTTTATTGCTCCTGAGATTTCAGAGGAAGCTTTGTCATCATGCATTGATGAGGAAGCCACTAATAGCATTAGAGACTCAGTAAGTGAAAATGGTGATACCAACGTTTCTGAGTCCGCATCTCCTGAATTTCTTGACGAGTCGTCCTCGAATGATTATGCTGCTTCTGATTTTCTTCACAATAATTTGGATGGTACTGATGGAGAATTAGCTGATGTCAAAGAGGAAAATGATTCATTCTCAATTGACAGTATGAAGGGCTCACGTTGGAAATTGAAAGCTCACAGGGACTTTCTGCAAGAGTCGTCTGGGAAATGGTCGGACAGACGACGGAGTTTGGATAATGGGGCCGTGGTACATGAAACTGAGTCTAGATATTATGATGACCCTTCTGAAAATTTTACAAAAGGAGCTAATTATTTTACTAGACAGTCCAGAGCTAGTCCTGTGAAGTTCACTGCTAAAACTAATAGTCAGAGGTTAAGTCACAAGGTGCAGTGTTCCAACAACAGGATGACAGACAGGAGTGACCTGCATTCTTGTGGTTGTAACCAACCAAATGACTATAGGGCAAAGGTTGAGCCACACATATCTGGAACACGATTTAATCGGGAGAACAGATCTATTACAAAGACAGAAATAGCATCTGATGTGGCGAAGCCAGTTCATCGAATCAACAAGTTTAGTCAACCAGATTACGCGCGTGATAATTGTGGAAGAACTAGGAGCAAGATCTCAAGTTATAGTAGTGTTTCTGGCAGAGATTCATCTCACACCAAGAAAGTCTGGGAACCTGTAGAACCGCAGAAGAGGTGTCCGCGTAGTACTTCTGACTCTGATGTTACCTTGAGATCATGTGATTTCAAGACAGAAGAAGATGAGTCTACGTCAAGGGTGGAGAGAAGCACTCTGAAAGGAAGTCAAACGGAAGTCTTGTACCACCCTAAGGATGCAGCTGAAGAGGAAAATGATTCTTGTTTGATGACTAGTAGTAACCTTAACAGGGTATCTGATTTTTCTGCCAGCAGCAGCTCAAGTTCTGATAATTGCTCATCTTGTCAAAGTGAGGGAGATAGTAATACACCATCCTCAAACCACCAAAATGTGGAGTCGTCTTCAATAACAGATTCGGAAGATAGTAGTGAACAATCGGAAGGAAGAGATATTTCAGTTTGTGTTAATGGCTTATCTGAAATTCATGATGCTGGTAAAGACAAAAACCAGAAGATAGAGCAAGAAGCTATCCACTTGACACAATCATCAAGTTTTTCGTCTGAGTGTGTTGGTAATCATTATCCTTGGAACACCCCGACAAAAACATCCACACAGGATGTGGAAAATGGGAAGCTTGTTAATGGCTTAGCACCCGTTCAACAAGGTTTGCTTCCATCAATCCACAATCCAAGCATTTCCTTTCCTGTTTTCCAGGCTCCATCTACCGTGGGTTACTACCATCAAAACTCAGTTCCTTGGTCAGCAGCTTCGGCTAATGGGATGATGGCATACCCCCATCCGAATCATTACCTCATGACTAGCCCCATTGGCTATGGTCTGAATGGAGACTCGCAATTCTGCATGCCGTACAGTCAAGTGCAGCATCTACCATCTCCTTACATGAACAGCCATCAGATCCCTGTGTACCAGCCAGTTCATACAGCTAATATTATGAACCAACAAGAGAAAACCAATGCCCCTGAAGTAAATGGGGTGCGAAACACCTCTGGTGAATCAAGGAGAGAGAATGTTGTCATTGGACAGCATCCAGGAGATGCACCTTCAAAGGGAGGCTCACAAAACTTGACTAAATCGGATACAAGAAAGTCGAGCTTCTCCCTTTTCCAATTTGGTGGTCCTACGGCTGCTCTCCCAACTTACAGAAACAGTGTTCAGTCGTCAGATGAACAGAAAGCTGGTGACCTTTCTTCCTGCCATGTTGAAGGTGATCATGGTCGCAGTAAGAAAGAAAGTACTATTGAAGAATACAATTTGTTTGCTACAAGGAACGGGATACAGTTTTCTATCTTTTAGTATAGCTGAGAAAGGTATCGAGATTGCAGTTTGAAAGTCAGTCTCTGCCATCTTATAGGCGAAGTTTGAGTTCTTTGTAGTTTGAAACAGTAATAATGCTTTAAAGATATCTCATAAAAAGTTATTTTTATTTTTTCTTTTTTTCCTTTTTTAGCTCGATTGATTTGAATTGTACTATCAGTTTTGCTATTCTAGAGAAAAATACAGATTGAGAGTGCCGTAATTGTTCGAATGGTTTTCTTATTGTTTTTTTTTTTTAACTTTTTGATAAGTCAGTTTTGAGAGGAGGATATTTGCAAAAAGCATAATCATTCCGTTATTACATATTCTTGATGTTATATTTTTCAAAAATAAAAAATATTCTTTGGTGTTATGAAGTTTTTTTAGTAGACTTCATCAACTGCTATGTAAAATTCAAGAATGTATCTTCTTGATTTCTTGGTGTGGTGAGGGCAGTCCGAACAATAGTGGGTTGTGTCATAAATGGACCATCTTTTTGTTGGTCAAAATGGGTTGTAATTTCCTTGGTGGGTCGATGGATATATGTTTAAAGATTTATCTCAGAGATAAACTTGAATTTTCTCATACAAAAGTTAGCACATCTGGCATAATATTTTTATTTATTATTTTTTTATTTTTATTTTTTTTTGACAAATGAGCTAGGAAAAAAACTAATACTGAAAATACAACAACTGCCTACGACAAGCACACCCGGCTAACCAGTGAGCTGATGAAACCCAAGTCCGAGGAACTTTCCAACAGGGAACGAACGACGTCTCGCAAGTCTTGAATGAGCCACCAAACCGAAATATCTAAAGACCCTCGAGACGAGAGGAAAGAAAGGACAGCAGCACAATCTGTATGAATCCGGATCTTTAAAAACCCCTTGCGCACTGCAAACTGAACCCCCCGTAAACAGGCCTGTAACTCAGAATGTAAAGCAAAACTCGCCATAAAAGCCAGACTCCCACCACCCAGGACCTCCAACGAGCAGAGGTCACGGATAACCCAGCCTGCCCCTGCTCTGTAAGAAGAACTATCCCAAGCCCCATCCACAATCAAGAAAACTGTTGGGGAAATATTAGGTAACCCCTGCAAGCAAAGCCACTGGACAACCGACAAACCCGCGACCGCAACCGAACGAGAACGAACCGAAGAATTCTTCAGCTCCTGAGCCTGAACACACCAATAATACCAATCCTTAGCCAGGCTCTCAATTGTACCAGGAGACCAGACTGCTTGCCTGAACCTTTGCTGGTTCCTAGAAAGCCAAATAGCCCAGAGAATAGCAAATAAAGCCATAACTTTGTTTTCAGAACTAGACGAAGAGTAGAGAGAGATAGAATCAGCCAACCAAACCCCAAAAGGTGAAGACTGTGAAAACACCCAGGGAACCCCCAACAACCCCGACTCCCACAACGGACGAACAGACAGACAGTCCTTGAAAGTGTGAGCCGCAACCTCCAACTCAGCATGGCAAAATGCACAGAGCGGATCAACTGGACAACCACGAGACGAAAGGAGGGCGGACAAAGGAAGAGCATCCTGCAGCAACTTTCAACCAAAACATTTCCAACGGGGAAGAATAGGTAACCTCCAAAACTTCCTCCACCAGGAAGGAGATAGCTGTCATCCTGAACCCAGTGAAATGCCAGACTGGGATTGAAGGGCATATGCCGATTTTATAGAAAAAAAACACCGTCCCTAGTGAATTTCCAATAAACAAATCATCCATCAACCGCTCCGGACGATCCAACGACAGAATCCTCATCGCAGAATGAGAATCAAAAAGGTTGTGAACAACCGAAACATCCCACACGTAAGAACGCGGATGAAATAGAGAAGATACAAGAGACGGCCTAGCCGCCTCCGAAGGCTGATCCTTAAAATGGACCGGCCCACCCGGAACCCTAGAATCCTCCAGGATCCGAAGTCTAGCCCCCAAA
Source organism: Chenopodium quinoa (assembly GCF_001683475.1). Classification (NCBI taxonomy): domain Eukaryota; kingdom Viridiplantae; phylum Streptophyta; class Magnoliopsida; order Caryophyllales; family Amaranthaceae; genus Chenopodium; species Chenopodium quinoa. The sequence continues at coordinate 4,184,283 of NW_018743955.1, forward strand.
CCAACCTTCCAAACTAAACCTCTAGATAACACCAAAAAACCTGAAAGTAGACCCCTACAACCCCAAGACGGGTGAGACACTAAAGCAGCCTCCCTATTCCTCAAAGAAGGATATTTTGCGAACAGTAGACGAGAAACCAGCAACTGAGGGGACTAAATAATGCGCCAGCTTTGCTTAGCTAGTAAAGCAGAGTTAAAAGGAGCAACACTACGAATTCCCAAACCTCCCAAGCCCTTTGGGAGATGCAGCAAAGCGGAAGACTTGATAGCCATTTCTCGACTTGAATTAGAAGATTTCCACCAAAACCTAGCTAACAATTTATCCATCTTGGAGCAAATAGTCTCAGGAATTTTAAAAACCGATAGAATGTGATTAAACGAAGCTACTAACATAGAATTAATTACAATCAATTTGCAGCTGAAGAGAGATGTAAAGACGCAAAACCCTCAAGTCGTTTAACCACCTTATCTAAAAGAAAATTAAATTCCGAGCACTTACTTCGACCAAGATCCACTGGGAGCCCCAAAAAAGAATCAAGCCGAGACTCAGATCGCAATCTCAAACAGTTGGAAAGTCACGATAATCCTCCGGCGTATTAGGACTAAATTTAACAAACGATTTCTGCATATTAAGCATTTCACCTGAAATATCACATAACTCAGAAAGCACATTCATCACCTGACCACAAGCAGAGGGCGACACCTGAAAAAATAGCAAGGAATCATCGGCAAAAAATAAATGAGAGATGGTCGGAGCTTCTCTTGCAACTTTAACTCCCTGAAAGAGACCCTCAGATTCTGCCTTGCGCAACATAGTAGAAAGAAATTCCATGCAAAGGACAAACAGATAAGGCGAGATAGGATCCCCCTGCCGTAATCCACAATGAGGCCTGAAACTCCCAGTCGGAGCACCATTAACCAAGACTTGGTATGAGACTGTCGAGACACACTGCATAATCAACTGAATCCAGTATGGAGGGAAACCAAACACCTGAAGAGCACGAGCTAAAAAATCCCAAGCCACCCTGTCATAAGCCTTATTCATATCCAGTTTCAAAGCAGCATAAAAGTGTTTCCTGGCTTTGGAAGCATTCACGAATGATATCAACTCATGAACCATCAAACAATTATCAGACATAAGTCGACTTGGAACAAAAGCATTTTGGAACTCTAAAACTAAGCTCATAAGCACCCTTCGCAACCGACGAGACAAACACTTCGTAATGCATTTGTAAACAACATTACATAGACCAATAGGGCGAAATTGAGAAATGAGTTCAGGATCATCAATTTTCGGGAGTAAAATTAAAAAGGTATGGTTCCAGTCCTTAAGCAAATACCCATGAGCAAAGAAAAACTGAACAACCTTTATGATCTGATCACCCACCCTATCCCAATGAGTTTTAAAAAAGCCGAAGTAAACCTATCCGGTCCTGGAGATTTCTCGTCTCTAATACTAAACATGGCATGTTTTATGTCCTCATTAGAAAAAGGAGCCAACAACGTCTGACGCTGACTCTCAGATAACGAAGGCAAGTGAAGAGATTCCCAAGGAAACTGAGAAACCGAGGATCGGATCTCGGTAGGAGACTCTAAAGTCCCCTTATAAAGGGAGCTGAAAAAAATCCAAAGCTAAGGTACGAATACTCCCAACATCCATTACCCAAGCCCCAGCATTATCCTGAAGGCCAGTTATAGTGTTGCGCCGCTTTCTGGCTTGGACAACAGAAAAAAGTAACCGGGTGTGTTCTTCCCCAAACGCATCCCACTTCACTTTCGCTCTTTGTTTCCAGAATAGAAAAGCATCCCGAGCCTCGGCAATTTTCTCCATCCTAAAAGAATTAAAAAGACAACGACTGTAACGAGAATCCAAAACAGCCGCCGCTTGTGAAACCTCAGCCACCAACGCTTTCTAATCAATACCCCACAACTTCTTATGAGAAACACACCAAGCCAGTAAGCGATGTCGAAGAAGCATAGTTTCTTAGACAAAGAGAACATATGAGAGCCCGGAATATATGTCATAAAAATAGACTGGACCATGTCCGCCACCTCTGAACCATGAAGACACCAATTCTCAATCCAATAAGGCCTTTTACATCTACCAGCAGGCAAAGAGTCACAAAGAATAATTGCAGCATGGTTAGAAAATAGAATAGGTTGGTGCTGAACCGAAGTTGCAAGTCTGTCATGTAACCAAAGTGATGTAGCATATGCCTTATCCAATCTTTCAAAAGTAGGGTCGGCCATAGTTCTCCCATTAGTCCAAGTGAAAGCGGGCCCTGAAAACGGTATATCAATCAAACCCATGTCCAATCTCCATTGGATGAAATCATAACGACCCTGAATATCCGGGTTACCCCCCACCTTATCCGGTACAGAGTCCACTTGATTAAAATCTCCAATTAATAAGAAATTCATATAAGAAGCAATAATATCAGAAATGTCACTCCAAACTGTGAACCGATCCGCAACTTGCATAACCGGAACATGTTTTATTACCAGATTCTCCACTATTTTACACAATTTTACTTGTGGAGACACTAAAAGAGGTTCGACCAGAATAGGAGAAAACCAAAACAGAAATAGGCCTCCACTAAGGCCTTCCAAATCCACACCTACATAACCGGAACAAGCCAAAGAAGCTAATTTATTTTCTACATATTGAACCGAAACCATAGTTTCAGCTAAGAACACAATATCCACATAATTAGAACGGACTAAAGAAGCAATGTAAGGAACTTTAGGGAGTTCGCTTGCCCCAAACCCCTACGGTTCCATGTCATAAACTTCATCTTGCACCGGGTGACCCAATCGGAGGGGTCACCGAACCCTCAGCACAATTACCAGAACTAAAAACCTTAACAGGAGAACGAACACAAGACCATTTGCGCTTCTTCAAAGCGAACATGGAAAACACCCTGCTGGTGCTGCCTCTTGCTCCAAACCACTAGCAATAGAATTCTTAAAAGGAGGTTTTGGTTGCTTGAGATGATATGTTCGTTTAATTCTGTCTTCATTCAGATTCCCTGGGATTATTGCTATCCTCACCGACCCAAACTGTTGTGGGTGACACGAATAGTTAGAACCTGAAAGTCCCTTTGAGGATAAAGGAGCGTCCCTCATCTTGCATTGAAAGCCTCGCATTTTCTTCTTACTATGCTGAGGAGAACTAGGAACATGGTGGATTCTTTTTGGGTTGGGAAACCTGATTCGTTTTTTGTCACTTGGGAGACTGGTTTGGTTACATTGATTTTTTTTGTCGGATGGGAAACTGGTTTGGTGAGATGTTTGGCATAGTTCTTTTGGAGTAAGATTAATGTGTCGAATTGGTGGTAAGCATATTCTCCTCTTTTTCAAAGGTGAGATGGATGAAGTAGTAAACACCAGAGGTCTTTTTCTTAATAGGTTACTCTGGGGGTTTGTGGGGTTTTGGGATGGAGCGATTTTTTCAAAAATATTTCGGAGATTCGCTCTAGTTGTTCTGAACTTTTCAAATCTTTTCAGTCCAATATTCGTATTTGAGAGATTGTGGGCAAGATGAGTATCAGACATACACAACCCTCGTTTATTCACAAGAAAAGGAGTGCTCATATTAGGAGTATAATTGCAAGAATTCTTCTTATGGCCAACTCTATTGCACTTAGAGCACAAAATAAACAAATTCTCATATCTAAAATTAATCCATTTAAAATCAGAGTTGCCAACATCCAAGTATAATCCCGGCAGTAATGGGTTAAAAACATGAATTTGGAGCTTAACTCTAATTGAGCATCTAATTGATCCTGGAAAGGACTCATCAGCACACAAAATGCTACCAGCCAAAGCAAGCATTGGTTTAATGACATTAAACTCGCATATGTTCAAAGGTACCTCATCGAGATAAACCCATATAGGAGCTTCATCAAACCTGATATCCTTTAAGGATTCTCCCTACCGCCAAGGTTTGAAGATTACCAACGCATCCTGGTAAGCCCCTGACCCCTGCTCCAACAAAGCAGCTCTGTAACGGGCATCCTCACATAGAAACAGAAATATATTTTTATACTTTTGGACCGAAATTTTCCCAAAAGTAATCCATTGATTAGAAACCCACTGTTGAATACGTCTTTCTGAAAACCTTCGGTTGTCCAAAAATTTTCCAAGAACAAGATGTAAATGGAAGGCAGGGAATAGCTTTGTATTTCGAGAAATAAAATTCCTAGACAGAGGAGGGTTTTGGGAATTATTAACAGAGTAGCTCGCCATCGAAAGAAAATTAAAATGGCTTTCAGACACTTCAAGTGAACAAGGAAAAGGAACTAACTATGAAAATACCATTGCCGGTTATGCTGAAGCTACACTGATGAACTTGAAAGGCCGCCGTTGAACAACAAGAAACCGCAGTGAAAAGAGGTAAGCTGGAGAGCAAGGTAAAAGTACTACCAATCTGCTCACGAAAATATGGGGTTTCCGACCATGAAGTTTCAAGCTCTGCAATTACACAATTTTATTGGTTGTAATTGTTAAAGGACGGAAGAAAATGGTTGTCGGTGAGGTTGACGGTGATGAGTGAAAGGCTCTAGTTTTCTTCTAGAGAGAAAGGCTCTCTTTTTAGAGAGAAGGCTTTTTCAAGCACTTGCAAAATTGATTGTATGTAGAAAGACTGTATACTTTGTAATTGAAGATTTGACGTAATGGACAAAAGTTTTTTTTTTTTTTTTTTTTTTTTTTTTTTTTTTTTTTTTTTTTTTTTTTTTTTTTTTTTTTAACAAAAGGGCTATCAAATAAAAAGTAAGACAATAAAACACAACAGCTGTCAACTAAAACTAAAATTGAAAATACAACAATTGAGGACGTCGAGTACAACTAGCCAACTAGTGAGTTAGAGTAACCCACAAACGAGGAACCTTTCGAACTTGGAAAACCAAAAGAGATTGAACCGAAGCCCGCAACTCCCGAATGAGCCACCAAACTGAAATTTCTATTGGACTAGTAGGAGGAAGAAGAGCAAGGAGGGCAACACAATCCGTATGAACTCGAATTTTCAAGGAGCCTTTCCGCATAGCAAACTCTAAACCCCAAACACATGCATGAAGTTCAGACTGCAACACTGATTTTTCCGTAAAAGCCCGACAACCTCTTCCAAATACCTTTAAAGAATGAAGATCACGAACTATCCAGCCTTCTCCTATCCTGTAAGTAGAACAATCCCAGGCCCCATCTACAATCAAACAAGCCGTTGGAGAAATATAAGGTAACCCCCTCACACAAAGCCACTGGACATCCTGCCTAGTCTCCAAATACACCAAACTAGAAGACTTTGAAGAAGTCTTCTAATCCTGATCCTGCATACTTCGAAGAAATCAATCTGACGCCAAACCAACAATTGTCCTAGTCGACCAAATTGCGTTCCTAAACCTCAATTTATTATGAGAAATCCAAATCGCCCAAATGAGAGCAAATAATGAAGTAATACCCTTCCAACATCGCAATGAATAAAAGTGAGAAATAGTACTCGAAAACCAAACAGTAAATGGAGGAAACTGCATAAGATCCCATTGAATGTCCAACGCTCCAGATAGCCAAAGACTACATATAGCAGAACAATCTCTAAATGTATGAGACACATGTTCCACTGTTTGATGACAAAAGGCACAAATTGGATCAACTGGGAGGCCTCGAGAATGGAGAATAGCCGCCAAAGGAAGAGCGTCATAAAACAATTTCCAACCAAAGATTTTCCACGGAGGAAGAATTGGTAAAGCCCAGAACTTACTCCACCAAGTGGGAGAGATATGAAATTGAATATTAGGTATGACCCTAGGCTCACAAATAAAATTATATGCAGAATTCGTTAAAAAAACACCATCCCTAGTGAACTTCCAGTAAATATAATCATCCATTAACCGCACAGGCCGATCCAACAAAAGAATTGTAGCAGTAGAGCTAGAATCAAATAACCTGTGAATAATAGTAGCATCCCACGCGCAAGAACGCGGATCAAGTAAAAAAGACACAAGAGTCGGTCGAACCGACTCGGGTGGAAGATCCTTGAAATGTACCGGTCCCCCGGAACCTAGGAATCCTCCAAAATACGATCTCGAGAACCTGAACCAACATTCCAAAACAGACCATTTGACAACGAGGAAAAACCTGACATACGACCCCTACAACCCTAGGAGGGATGAGAAGCCGAGATCGAGTCAAAGGAATTAAGAACTGGATACTTCGCAAACAGAAAACGGGACACCAACAACTGAGAGCACTGAATAAGCTGCCAAATCTTCTTGGCCATCAAATAGGAGTTAACTGGGGCAATACTACGAATCCCCAATCCTCCTAGACCCTTCGGAAGATGGAGCAATGACGAAGAACGAAGAGTGTAGACACCTAAAAATGTCTCCCCAAAACCAAACCCGATGATGAACACCTTTCACCACCATTATCGGTTGAGTTGAGTATTTAATCTTTGGAGTGATTAAATCCATTTTCTATCCAATACATTTCATAAACCAATCCATTTCCTAGCTCATTTCCCTAAACCATAACCTATTTTCCACTTTTCGTATCCACATCACAAAACCGAGCTAAAATGATTTTATGGATATATAATTTTGATCCAATTATTATTTTATTGGATAGGCCTTTAAATAATCTTTCCAAACATATATCATAAGCCCAATTCCGAGCTATAACGAAAAAGATATGAGCAAAACACTAAACTCGGCCCAAAACCGACACCCATCCACTAAAACGGCCATATCGTAAAATCTACAAATCATTTTGACCTGATTTTAAATGATTTGGAAAGTAGACTTGATAATATTTCCAATTTATATTATATGCCTTATTAAGTTACGGATCAAAAGTTATGATGATTTTAAAAACGGGTAAAAAGCTGGAATCACCGCGCACAATGCAAAAGCACCGTGTGAGTGTTCCCCGTATGACGGTGACTGGTGCCGTGACACGGTACTGTACATCGTGTCACGGTGCTATTTTTGAGGCTTTTTTGCTTCAAATTCCTCCGTGGCACGGTACCTGTTGCCGTGACACGGTACCTGCTGACATGACACATTATTTTCACACCGTGTCACAGTGCTTTTCCGTGTAATTTCCGCGTTTTCCCATACCGTGACACGATGTACTGTACTGTGCCATGGTGGACACTTCCATGTCACGGTACGTGTGCCGTGTCATGGAATTTTCTCATGTCTTTTCCGCGTAAACCCTTCACACGTTTTCACTTCCCGTGTCAAATATTTCCCGCGTCGCACTGTTGTCCACCGTGTCATGGTGTTCTCCGCCGTGTCGCGGTGTTTTTTTTTAGGGTTTTTTATCTTTTTAGGGTTCCATGTGTTCCCTCTACTCATTTTCCCTGTAAATACCCCCCTCCTTTCTGCAGTTTGAGGCATCAAATCCTTCTCTCTTCCTCTCTTTTACACCAAATATCATTCTCTTCTCTTTCTCTCATATTCTAAGCCTCAAACCTATATTCCTAATTACATCATTCTTCCCCTAAGCACTCCATGGAGTCTATACTTAACTCGAGGTTCTGTCCTTAAACCAAGGTGTGAAAGTTACAAATAAATGAGGGATTGGACCAAATCAACTCTAATTTTTATTTAATTTAATTTAATTTAATTTTCATTTGCTTTATATTTTTATTGAAGTTACTATCAGTTTATTCATGATGTAGAAATTTAAAGGAACGCGTGGAATGTGAGTAATTAATTAATTTAATTACTCTTATTTTATTTTAATATTGCTAGTATCATGATTAGTTTAATTTATTTGATTTGACTAACAATTTATTGTTAAGTTGCTTCCAATATTAATGTTTGTTCTATTATTATTATGATCACCATATTGCATGTTTAAAGGGAATATGTAATTGAAAAACATGCCTAATAAGATAATTTGGACAACCGGTTTTGGTTTCTTTTTAATCTTGTTATTAATTGAAGTAATCACTAATTTTTTTAGAATTATGTGTTGCATTAATATTAAACCAATTTAGCTTAATAATAGGTTGGAGCAAATTGATTTTTTGTTTGTATGCCTTTGAGATCGCAGGAATCATTTTTTACTATAAGAATCGAGTAGAGGTCAATACGGGCGAATGTGACTCCATGACCCACTTCGTACCATCATCCCCGATCCTCCTTTCGTGGTTTCGAACCATATGGAGTTAGTAATCTCATGGATTACGAATGGGGTGTAACCTTTATGGGTCAATCGTTGTTGCCTATTGTTGTCCCTTATTCATGGTTGCCTTTTATGATCCGTGAACGACTTACAAGTTCCTTAAAAACTTGTTGGCGGCTCCCTACTTTTCTTGTCCCTAATTGTATATGTCAATTCCCACTTCCTATGAGTGCCAAGCATATTCAACACATGCTTAACGTAGGCGCGCTTCGAACGACGCCTACAAAGAGCCAACCCTCGATTAGAAGAAGAAGACTTCCACCAAAACATGGCCAATAAATTACCCATGTTTAGAACACATAGAACTTGGAAAATTGAAAATAGACAAGATGTGATTAAATGACGCAATGAGTACTGAGTTGATGATAACAAGCTTAGTCGCCGACGAAAGCTGCAGAGCTGCAAAGGCCTCCAAATGTTTGGCCACCTTGTCCAAAAGGAACCTAAACTCAGAGAATTTACTACGACCCAAATCAACAGGAAGCCCCAAATAAGAACCCAATCTAGATTCAGACTGTATCTTTAAACAACTAGACAGATAAGCTCGATAATCCTCAGGAGTATTAGGACTAAACTTGATAAACGACTTCTGCAAATTCAGCATCTAACCTGAAATATCACAAAATGCAGAAAGCACACTCATCACCTGGTCACACGCAGGAGGAGAGACTTGGAAGAATAGCAAGGAGTCATTAGCAAAGAACAAGTGTGAAATAGTAGGAGCCCCTTAGCTATTTTAATACCCTGAAAAGGCCTTCAGATTCTGCCTTACGAAGCATTGCTGAAAGAACCTGCATACCCAAAACAAACAAGTAGGGAGATAGAGGATCTCCTTGTCACAAACCACGCTGGTGAACCATTAACTAGGTCCTGATAGGAGACCGTAGAAACACACTGCATAATCAGATGAATCCAATAGGGAGGAAACCCTAAATCCTGAAGAACTTGACTTAGAAAGTCCCACTCAACTCTGTCATAATCTTTATTCATGTCTAGCTTTAGGGCCGCATAAAAACATTTCCTATCTTGGAAGTATTCATAAATTAAAGGATCTAATGCACCATCAGGCAATTATCAAACATCAACCTACAAGGGATAAAGACATTCTGAAAATCTGAAACTATGTCTTGTAGAATCCCATGAAGACGACGAGCAAGGAACTTAACAATGCATTTATACATGACTTTACATATCGGTCTAAACTAAGAAACAAGTTCAGGGTGATCAACTTTAGGAAGCAAAACTAAGAACATCCAATTCCAATCCTTAAGCAAATAGCCATGAGCAAAAAAGAACCGAACATCATTCACAACATGATCACCTACCTTAGTTCAATAGGTCTTGAAAAAGGCGAAGGAAAACCATCAGGACCTGGAGACTTACCATCAGCAATACCAAACATAGCTTGCTTAATCTCATCAGCTAAAAATGGAACTAATAGGGACTGAAGATGTCTATCAGACAAAAAAGGAAGATTAAGGGAATCCCAAGAGAAATGAGAAACAAAAGATCGCCTACTATACAGAGACTGTAAAAATCCAAAACCAAAGAGCGAATGTCTCCCATATTTGTAACCCAAGAGCCGGCATTGTCCTTAAGACCAAGAATAGATTTCTTCCTACGTCGAGCCTACATTGCTGAAAATAGTAACAGGGTATGTTCATCACCAAATGCATCCCACTTCACTTTCACTCGCCGTCTCCAAAAAAGAAACATTGCATGCGCCTCCGCAATCTTTTCCATCCTAAAAGTGATAAACAAATACCGAATATTCCGAGAATCAAGAGCTAAAGAAGCATTAGTGACATCCGCAACCAAAGTTTTCCAATCAATGCCCACTCCTTTTTATGAGAGACACACCAGGCCAGTAGACGATGACGAAGAACGCAGAGTCTTCTAGACAAGGAAAACATAAGAGACCCTGGGATTTGATCAGCAAAAAAGTCTTAGCCATAGCAGCAACTTCCACAAAGTGTAGGCACCAGTTTTTAATTCTATAAGGTCGTTTATATCTACAAGCAGGAAAAAAGTCACATAAAATAATAGCCACATGATCTGAAAACAAAATAGGCTGGTGATGAACAGAGGTAGCCGACCAATCCTGAAGCTAATGGGAAGAATCATAAACTTTATCTAATCTCTCAAAGGTGGGGTCCAAAACCGTCCTCCTATTTATCCAAGTGAAAGACAGTCCAGAAAACGGAATATCAAGTAAACCGTTGTCCAACTTCCATTGTATAAAATCATGACGACCCGGAATGTCCAGATTACCTCCAACCTTATCCGATAAATATTCAACCTGTTTAAATCGTCAACTAACACAACGTTTGGATAAGTAGTGATAATATCAGAGATTTCCGACCACACAAACATACGGTCAATAACGTGAGGTGCTCCATAAAGAAAAAGGACATACTTTATAACCAAGTTCTCCACAATTCGACATAATACTACATGCGGAGAAACCAAAAGAGGAATAACCAAACCTGGGGAAAACCAAAACACACAAAGCTCACCACTAAGACTCACTCAATCTACAACTACAAACCCTTAAAATGACAAGGGTGATAACTTTTGCATTACAAAATTTACAGATACCATAGTTTCGGCTAAAAACACAATATCGACACCATGAGAGAGGACTAAGGACGCGATGTAAGGAACTTTAGGGGAGTCCTCCTGATCCAAACCCCTACAGTTCCAAGACACAATCTTCCACTACAAAAAAGGCAACACTTGCAGAAATGTTACTCTTAATAATGTAACGTAACAATATTTATTTGTTACGTTGAACTAAAGTAACAGGAAAAAAAAGTGTTGCTCTAGACTATATAAGGCATCAATCGCTTAAAGTGTTACCTTTTTCTTGTCTAAGACAACAAACATAACAATTGTTGCATGAAAAGATAACAATAATATATATATATATATATATGTTGAAGCATAAAGGTTTTGATGATGAAGAACTTAAACTAAAGCAAACTCAACTAATAAAGGTTTTCAAGTGTTTGATTAGTTTAGGTGAAGTTAATCGTGGTGATGGAAGAAGTAGCTGGAACTAAGAAGACATGAAAAGATCTTTATTGAAGGAGTTAAACAAATCAAAAGAAGAGTTCTCTAACAAGAATTGAGTTCCCTAACAAGAACTTGAAGACAACAAGCTTAAGTTATTTGGTGGAACTTAATAAGCTTGGAGCCCAAGTAATCTACCTGATTAAAAGCGCGGCGCAGCAATTATATTTGGTTAAGGTTTTTATCTTCTAGATTATTGTTAATATGATAAGTAGGTTATTGCACGAAATTTATTAGAAGCGTGACAATTTGGCTTGGTAAATAAAATAAATATGGAGAAATATAAAAGATAGATTTTAAGAAAAGATTTTTTAAAAAGATTATTTTCTTTAAATCAGTTTTTTAAAAAGATAAATCTTTTTAACAAATATCTTTTTAATATTATTTTCCGGAAAAGATTTTATTCCACTTGATTTGCATAAAACCGTGTTTAAAGATAAGTTAAGTTAACTTATTTATCTTTTAGAAAACCTACTTTCCGAGTGATACTTGTATAAATAGTAGAGAGCAAAATGGTTTTAGGTTTTTGTGAGTTTATGCGTGGAGAAATCACAGTGCTATAATTGAGTAAGCTTACCAAGCTTCTAACTTGTCATATTAGTTTCGGATTTCGTACATTGCTTACCTATCATACTAGCTAGGTGTTGTTCACTTGTATTGGGTTGGATTATTTGGGTGAGTTTATTGTTTTCTTTACACACAGTTTTGTAAGCTTTGTGGTGAGGCTGAGAGTTCTGTACTTAGGTGGTGCAAGTAGTTTTTACTTTGGCAGTACGTGTAGTACTTTGGTGGTACGAGTGAATCTAAGTGTGGTACTTAGATTGGGTAGGATAGGGTCTTATCAAGTAGCAAGTCCAGTGAGGATCTTGTGAAAATAAAGGTCCGTGTCTAATAGGTTGTAACTTGGTGTTTGCCCTTTTATTGTGGAGTTTGTGTGTTTGAAATCCCTAAGGTAGGGTCGAGGTTTTACTTTCAGTTAGGCCCTGGAAGGTTTCCTCGTAAAATCTGTGTGTTCTAGCAAGTTCCTATATGCATTGTTTATTATTCCGCAAAAATTAGTCATTAGGAACTCAATACAATTCACCCCCTTCTTGTATTAATAGTCTCAACTAACAATTGGTATCAGAGCAAGGTTCTCACGTGTAAGCAGATAACTTTTTCAAGTAAGTTCTTGGAGAGATGAATTACAAGGAGAAACTTGAAGAAGGGTATTCCACCCAACGTCCACCCATGTTCAATGGTAAGTTTTACACCTACTGGAAGAACAGGATGGAGATCTTTATCAAGGCTGAAAATTACCAGGTTTGGCGTGTTATTGAAACTGGTGATTTTGAAATAACTGCAACCAATGATAAGAACAAGGTAGTTCCTAAACTTATTTCTGATTATGATAAGGAGGATTATCAGAAACTTGAATTGAATGCTTTAGCTATAAAGTATTTGCACTGTGGACTTGGACCTCATGAACATAATCGTATCATGGGATGCAAGTCTGCTAAACAGATTTGGGATCTACTAGAGGTACCTCATGAAGGTATTAATGAGGTAAAACGTTCTAAGATTGATTTATTAATGTCTAGATATGAAAGGTTTGAAATGCAATCAAAGGAATCTATAGAGGAAATGTTTACTAGGTTCAATGATATTATTAATGAATTGAATTCCCTTGGCAGACACATTCCTATTGATGAACAGGCAAGAAAGATCTTAAGGAGCCTACCACAAGATGAGCGATGGAGATCCAAGGTTACTGCCATGTAAGAAGGCAAAGACTTCAGGAAGTTTAACATGGAACAACTAGCTGGATCATTGATGACTCATGAACTTCACCTGAGTTCCAATACCGAAAGTTCCAAGAACAAGAGTCTTGCTCTTAAGGCTCAAGACTTAGAGGAATCGGAAGCTGATGAGGAAGAAATGGCAATGCTAGTTAGAAAGTTCAAAAGGATGATGAACTACAAGAATTTTGATAGGAACAAGAAGTATGCAAGTTCCAGAAACACAACTTGTTTCAAATGTGGATCTAAAGATCACTTTATCAAAGATTGTCCACTACCAGATGGTGATAAAGGAAAGACAAAGGGCAAGGAGCAATCCAAAGAATCAAGAGTCTATAAGCCTTACTTCACCAAGGACATTGTGAAGAAAGCCATGCTGGCTGCTTGGGGAGATTCAGATTCAGAAGAAGAAGAAGATCAACCGTCAGAGGAAACTGCGCATCTATGCTTGATGGTAAAAACTGATGAAAAATAAAAATTGAAGGAACTAGAATCTGAGGTATGGTTTTCTCAAAAAGAACTTAGACATTTCTCTAAAGAAAACTTAATATCTGCTGTTTTAGAAATTCAAGAAGAATTGAAAGAATTTCATAGAGCTAAACAGCAAAGTGATGAAGCTTTGGTAGCTTTTAAAGAAAACAGTGAGTGGATTGATAATATAAAATTTGATATTCAATATAGATTCTTTAGTCTGTTTGATGATAATAATTATTTGAAAGAAACTATAGACATGTTGAAACATGATAACATAATGTTAAATGTGGAACTATCCTTGATGAAACTCTGTGTTGATACTCCTAATTCTGATGTTCCTCCACTTGCTCAATATCCAAATTTTGAAAAACTAAAATCTGATTTGGAAGATATAAAAGCGGATAAGGAAAGACTCGAGGGGGAACTTGAGAAAGCCAGGAAAGGTAAACAACCTGTAGAATATAGAGTTCCAGATTGGATCACCAAAGCTCAAACTAAAAGAACAGAAGGTTTGGGTTTCAAAAAGAAGTTCCAAAAGGAAAAGAAGTATGTTGACCTGCCTAGTAGTATTGTTTGTTATTTATGTGGCAATACTGGACACAAACAGGTTAAGTGTCCTAAGAAAGAAAAGAGTACACAGAAAAATGAAAAACATGTAGAACAGATTTGGATCAAGAAGAATGATGAACATGCTGTTGTTACACAGGAACCCAAGGAAACCTGGGTTCCTGAAACTAACATTTGATTTCTCATGCAGGTTTCAGTGAGGGGGAACAACACTTGGTACCTCGACAGTGGTTGTTCTAAGCACATGACTGGAGACAAATCTAGATTTATCTCACTGGATGCCTACTATGGGGGGAACTGTGACCTTTGGTGATAACATGACAGGAGATATAGTTGCTATTGGCAAAGTAGGATGGTCAAGTTCCCATGCAATTGATAATGTATTATTGGTCGAGGGCCTCAAGCACAACTTGTTAAGTATTTCACAATTTTGTGACAAAGGTAACTCTATTAGCTTTACTTCTAATAAGTGCAGAATCATTCACAATGACACTGGGAACATTATTTTAGAAGGAACTCGTAAAGGGAACACATATGTTGTGGATCTTAACGAAGTTCCTAATGGCAGTTTAACTTGTCTTAGTGTCATTGAGAATGATCCTCTATTATGGCACAAGAGATTTGGCCATGCAAGCTTTACTTTACTTGATAAATTGAGATCTAAGGAACTAGTGGAAGGACTTCCTTGCATTAAGTTCCTGTATGACAAAGTGTGTGATGCTTGTGTTAGAGGAAAACAGACTCGAATTTCTTTTAAGTCTAAGAAAATGGTAAGCACCAAAAGACCTTTGGAACTTGTTCATATGGATCTATGTGGTCCTATGAGAATCCAAAGCAGAAGTGGTAAGAGATATGTTATGGTTATTGTTGATGACTTTTCAAGGTTTACTTGGGTTTTCTTTCTTGTTAGTAAAGATGAAACGTTTGATGAATTTGTAGCTTTTGTAAAGAAAGAACAGAGAAGAACAGGTAATCCACTAATTCACCTCAGATCAGATCATGGAACTGAATTTGAAAATTTAAAATTTGATGAATTTTGCACTGAGCATGGAATGGATCACAACTTCTCTGCCCCAAGGACCCCACAACAAAATGGAGTGGTGGAACACAAGAACAGAAGCCTTGAAGACATGGCTAGAACAATGTTGATCTCAAGTGGTTTGCCTAGGAACTTCTGGGCAGAAGCAGTGAATACAACATGTTATATTCTTAATAGAGTATCAATTAGAGTCATCACTAACAAAAACTCCTTATGAGCTAATCAAAGGGAGAAAGCCTAATATTTCTTACTTCAGATCTTTTGGTTGTAAATGCTTTGTACATAATAATGGTAAAAGAAACTTAGGAAAGTTTGATGAACGTAGTGATGAGGCAGTATTCTTAGGATATGCCTCTAATAGTAAAGCATATAGAGTTTATAATAAAAGGACAATGTGTGTTGAGGAATCTGTACATATCATATTTGATGAAACTGAACAATTGAATGATGTACATGATTGTGATGATGATTTTGAAATTGGACTTGCACGCAAGACAGATCCAGAAGAAGAATCAACATCATTGTAGAAGCAGCAAGTTAAAATTGCTGAGCTAACGAATCCTGAAGAAAATGAAGATCAAGAAATGGAGAATGCACCAGGAACTCCTCCTCAAGAACAAAATCAAAATCAGAATGAGGAAGATCCTGTTGAAGTTCCAACTGAGGCTCAAGAACGAGTTCCTACAGAAGAACCAGTCAACAATGATCAGGAAAGATTGTATCCAGTAAAGGACTTTACACCTAAGCAATGGAAATATCAGAAGTCACATCATGTAGATGCAATCATGAGTGATATTGCAAAAGGAACTCATCTCAGCATAGAAACTTCTGTGCATTCTATGCATTCCTCTCTTTTATGGAACCTAAGAACTATGTTAAAGCTTTAACTGACGCAGACTGGATTAATGCTATGCAAGCTGAACTAAATGAGTTTGAAAGAAATGAAGTATGGCATCTGGAACCTAGACCCAAGAATAAGAAGACTATAGGTTTAAAGTGGGTGTTCAGAAATAAGCTAGATGAGCATGGGATTATTGTCAGAAACAAAGCAAGACTTGTTGTACAAGGTTTTAATCAACAAGAAGGAATAGACTATGAAGAAACATTTGCTCCAGTAGCCAAGTTAGAGGCTATTTGTTTACTTATTGCTTTTGCTGCTTATATGGGATTCACGTTGTTCCAGATGGATGTTAAATGTGCATTTTTAAATGGATTTCTAAATGAAGAGGTCTATGTGGAACAACCTTCTGGATTTGAAAGTCAGGAGTTCCCAAACCATGTCTATAAGCTTGACAAAGCTCTTTATGGGTTGAAGCAAGCTCCTAGAGCATGGTATGAAAGGTTATCAAAGTTCCTTTTGAAAAATGATTTTAAACGAGGCAAAATTGATAAAACTTTATTTTTGAAATCAAATGGAACTGATATCCTAGTTGTACAAATTTATGTCAATGATATTTTATTTGGTGCAACTAATGAATCTTTGTGCAAGTATTTTGCTGACCTTATGAGTGGAGAGTTTGAAATGAACATGATGGGAGAATTAAATTTCTTCCTCGGATTGCAAATCAAGCAAACTGAAGAAGGAATCATGATCCATCAACAAAAGTATATCAAGGAACTGATCAAGAAATACAAGCTTGAAAATGCTAAGACCAATGATACTCCAATGGGGTTAGCAACTAGATTGGATGAAGATCTAACTGGAACTTATATTGATCAACCTATGTATCGAGGTATGATAGGATCTCTACTTTACCTAACAGCTAGTAGACCTGACGTATCTTTCAGTGTAGGTTTGTGTGCCAGGTTCCACGCAAACCCAAAGGAGTCTCAACTGAAAGTAGTAAAGAGAATCCTTAGATACTTGAAAGGAACTAATGACTTGTGTCTCTTCTATCCTAGAAGTGACTCATTTGATTTAAATGGTTTTACTGATGCTGACTATGCAGGTGATTTGGTTAATAGAAAAATCACTTCAGGTATGGTACAATTTTTAGGACCTTGTTTAGTTTCCTGGGGTTCCAAGAAGCAAAACACAGTTGCATTATCTACAGCTGAAGCTGAGTACGTGGCAGCAGCAGCATGTTGTTCACAAGTACTCTGGATAAAGCAACAGGTTAGAGATTTTGGTCTTATTTTTGAGTGTGTGTCTATTTACTGTGATAACACAAGTGCTATATGTATTTCTAAGGATCCAGTTCAGCACTTTAAGGTAAATTACATCCACATTAGGCAAAATCTTGAAAACTCCTACTGAGGGATATGAAACATACATCAAAGGAAAAGCTAGTATAAAAGTGGGAAATTATTTGAGTGGGGATATAGTTGAAGCTTTAGGAGGAAAAAGGGGGAAGAACATTATGAGTCATAATGATCTAAGCCCTATGAACAAATTGCTGTTTAACCTTGTTAAGAAAACAATTCTACCTAGAACTGCTAAGAAAGGGGAAGCATGTTTGATGGATATGGCAGTAATTTTCTGCATTTCTAGGAGAATTAAAGTTAATTTCCCTTCCTCAATGTATCAACACTTAGCACATTGTAATCCTAGAAAGACCAAAGTAGGGTATGGAGTCATTTTGTCTACTATTTTTGAAAGTTTGGGTGTGCTGTTAAAAATGAAGTATGGTGGCTTGGATGAAAAGCCAGAAAATGTGATCAATGAAGAAACACTGGATGGAATTAGTCTGGAGGTGTTAAGGGAATAATTTCAAGCCTTAAATCCCACTAGCTCGAACCCCACTGTGATCATACACTAAAGTACGGTGGCGTCCAAAAGGGAAGAAGATAGAGCAAAAGAGTCGCCAACAAGTTTTTAAGGAACTTGTAAACCGTTCGTAAGATGAAGGTTACACCCCTTAACGATCCAAGAGATCGTCAACTCCATAAGGTCATGAACCAAATAAGGGTCTGGGGATGAAGGTACAAATCCAACCTAAAAGAGATTGAACCTGCCCTAATAATAGGCCTCTACTTTATTCTGATCGTATTCATGTGCGCTTTTTAATTAACATGCAATCAATAGGATTAACCCTAAACCTGTTTATCTATGTTGGTTGAATATAATGCACAAATAAACTATTATTGGCGATCACTTGAATTTATAATCATATTAACCCTAAACAAGATTATTAATTATCTTATTAAGCATGATTACAAGTACCAATTCCCTTTAAACATGCATCAAATGTGTGATCAAGCAATAAAGAATAAATAATGTATCAAGCAACATAATCAATAATAATCATGAAGAATAATAATAATCATATCATAATAATAATAATAATAATAATAATAATAATAATAATAATAATCATAAATAAAATAATCATCATCAAAATAATAATAAATTATAACAATTATAATCATAATCATGTTCATGTTAATATTAAAGCATAATAAAAATAGCAAGATCCCAGGCTTGATACTAACAAGATTAATAACAAATCCTAGCATGTCACTAAGAAATAAAAATCAAATATTTAACCCTAACATGATACTAGGAATATTAATATTAGGAAGAGCATATGAAGCATCACAACAATCATATTTAATATTAAAATTACCCTAGACATGATACTAGGAATATCATAATAACAATATAAACATGATTTCTGCATCATAATATCAATTAAAACCATTAAAGCACTTACTTTGATGCCTCATACCTCTTTCTAATAACAAAATACACACGTTAGTAACTTCAAGGAAAATAATAATCAAAACAATTAAATTAAATAATTGAAATAGAGATTTGGGACCAAACCCTTAGAAATTAAACCTTTCACGCATAGGGCGAAGATAACTTTGAATATCGCTAGGTGTATCTAGATCTTGCGAATGCGGAATTTTGTATTTGAGAAAAGGCTAGTTTAGAAAAAGAGAGAGAGAGAGAATAATCAAGAAAATCTTGATGAGAGTTGGTGAATTGAAATAAGAATTGATGAAATCTCGTTTTCGAAAACGGAGTTTTAATATGTTATTTATAGAGAAAATCAGCCAAAAAGATAAAATTAACAAAATAGAGTCTGGCGCAAGCAAAACGAGGTTGGCGCTAGGCATTGGCATATCTTTAATGCCTGAAGTCAGGCGCCAAGCCCGTTTTTAATGTGTTTTTGTTTTTATCATATCTTTTGATCCGAAAGTCCAAATCAGGCATATAATATGTCTTTGGAAAGATTTTAAAGTCTAATTTCTAACCCAATTAGAATCAGATTAAAATATTATAGATAAAAAGATATGGCTAAAATAGTGGAAGGGTGTCAGTTTTGGATAAAGTTTCATGTTTCATTCATATCTTTTTCGTTATAACTCGGATTTAGTATTATAATATATCATTGGAAAGATAATTTAAAGATCTATCCAACCATATAAAATTTGGATAAATATTATGAGGTACGAAAATAAAATCTGAATATATTCCACTTCGTACAAAACAAGGATTTTTAAAAGGAGTAGTTTTATTCAATTTTAAACTCTTTAAAACATAATTATCAATCCTAACTCCATTAGGATTTAAAAGAACCTTCTAGAGTATTCTAGAAGACCATAATCAATCCTAATAGCTTTAGGAATGATAATTAAAAATAGGCCCTCCTCTAGATCATTGGGCCGCATATTAGGCTCAAATCGGGCCCAGTTTGGTAAATTGGTCATAACTTCCTCAATATTCATCGGAATTGGGCTTATAATATATCGTTGGAAAGGTCTTTGCAAGCCCCAATTAACTACACTACTATTGGACCCATATCATGGACCAACCAAACTGGATTGGCTGTTTTCTTAAAATAAGTTTTCAAAAACAGAGAGAAAAGAAAAGAAATTAAAACTATGATTATGATTCGACGCGAAAGGTACTCATCACTGGTTTTGGTTTGGGGAGACACAAATGGGTGTCTACAAGGTGGTGAAAGGGAAAATTCAGAAGTTGGAGAAGGGTGAGGAGAAGAAAGAAAAGGGAACAGGAAAAAGAAAGGAAAAGGAAGTGGTGGAGCAACCTGTTAGGAAATGCAGGAGGCTATCAACAAGTACTCTTCCTCAAACCAGTCTAGAGAAACCTGTAGAATTGGATGTTGATGAGAAAGTGCTTGATGGGAAAGTTGCAGAACTGATGGATAGAATGGAAAGAATTAAAACTCAAGTGAAGGAATTAGTTGGAAAGGTTCAGGTTCAAAAGCTGGAAAAGCTGGTACAAGAGCAAGGAAAAGCACTGAAAGAACAAATGAAGCTTGTTCAAGAACAAGACAAGGATCTGAAGGAACAGAATGAAGAGTTCCGACAGCAAATACAGAGTCTTGAGCACAAGGTGGAAGCTCTTATTGCACAACAACAAGAAGACAACAAACAGATTCTGAGCCTCTTGCAAACTTAGTCATTTACCTTTCAGCTAAATTATATTAGCCTATCCTTACTCCTTTTGCAGTCATGAATACTTTCAGCTTATGTTTTTAAATGTTTGAACAATTTATTTTGGTTTGTAAAATTTTGTTCAACATGATGTTTATTTTTAGTTTTTAATGAATGCCTTTTGGAACTGTCTATACATGTATGTATTTATATGTTATGAATGCTTATGCATGAGAGTGGAACTAACTTAAGGTAACTTAGCAGCGCTGCCTTCAGTTTCCCAAACTCGATGAATTGCTTGTGGGGCTGTGGCTATGTGCTCTATAACTTGAAAAATAGGACTTTTTGATAATGCCAAAAGCGGGAAAAGAAAAGGCAAACTTGGAGGCTAAAGTTATTCTGGGTCCAGTTGAGAAAGTATTAGAAATTTCCCTGATATGATGCTATAGTAGTTTATAGTAGTTTAGTTTATTTCTGTTTTGTTTGCTTTGTTTATTTTTGTTTTTGTTTTGTTCTTTCTGTTTCTGTTTATGTTTACTTTCTGTCAATAAACCAAAAACACAAAAATATGACCTTCTATTTTGTTTAACTTGTTTCTAGAGTTTGCTTAAATTTGTCATCATCAAAAAGGGGGAAATTGTTGAAGCATAAAGGTTTTGATGATGAGGAACTTAAACTAAAGCAAACTCAACTAATAAAGGTTTTCAAGTGTTTGATTAGTTTAGGTGAAGTTAATCGTGGTGATGGAAGAAGTAGTTGGAACTAAGAAGACATGAAAAGATCTTTATTGAAGGAGTTAAACAAATCAGAAGAAGAGTTCTCTAACAAGAACTGAGTTCCCTAACAGGAACTTAAAGACAGCAAGCTTAAGTTCTTTGGTGGAACTTAATAAGCTTGGAGCCCAAGTAATCTACCTGATTAAAAGCGCGGCGCAGCAATTATATTTAGTTAAGGTTTTTATCTTCTAGATTATTGTTAATATGATAAGTAGGTTATTGCACGAAATTTATTAGAGGCGTGACAAGTTGGCTTGGTCAATAAAATAAATATGGAGAAATATAAAAGATAGATTTTAAGAAAAGATTTTCTAAAAAGATTATTTTCTTTAAATCAGTTTGTTAAAAAGATAAATCTTTTTAACAAATATCTTTTTAATATTATTTTCCGGAAAAGATTTTATTCCACTTGATTTACATAAAACCGTGTTTAAAGATAAGTTAAGTTAACTTATTTATCTTTTAGAAAACCTACTTTCTATACGAGTGATACTTGTATAAATAGTAGAGAGCAAAATGGTTTTAGGTTTTTGTGAGTTTATGCGTGGAGAAATCACAGTGCTATAATTGAGTAAGTTTACCAAGCTTCTAACTTGTCATATTAGTTTCGGACTTCGTGCATTGCTTACCTATCATACTAACTAGGTGTCGTTCACTAGTATAGGGTTGGGTTATTTGGGTGAGTTTATTGTTTGCTTTACACACAGTTTTGTAAGCTTTGTGGTGAGGCTGAGAGTTCTGTACTTAGGTGGTGCAAGTAGTTTGTACTTTGGAAGTACGTGTAGTATCTTGGTGGTACGAGTGAATCTAAGTGTGGTACTTAGATTGGGTAGGATAGGGTCCTATCAAGTAGCAAGTCCAGTGAGGATCTTGTGAAAATAAAGGTCCGTGTCTAATAGGTTGTAACTTGGTGTTTTCCCTATTATAGTGGAGTTTGTGTGTTTGAAATCCCTAAGGTAGGGTCGAAGTTTTACTTACAGTTAGGCCCTGGAAGGTTACCTCATAAAATTTGTGTGTTCTAGCAAGTTCCTATATTCATTGTTTATTATTCCGCACAAAGTAGTCATTAGGAACTCAATACAATTCACCCCCCCTCTTGTATTAATCGTCTCAACTAACAATATATATATATATATATATATATATATATATATATATATATATATATAAACAAGCAAGTTTGGTGGAGTTGGTGGGGAACTCACCTTGTGACTTTGAGGTCACAAGTTCGAGCCTTACCAACTACTATATGCTTAGGAGTGGCAACATTTTTCTTTTGTTGTCTTTGTAAAAGTGTTGCCTTATGTATCATTTTACCTTGGCTTTCACAATTGTTGCCTTTGAATAAAAATGTGTTGCATTATGAATAGACAACGGGGGCATATATTACGCATCATATGTGTTGCTTTAGCTACAAGGCAACACTTTTTTTATATTAGGCAATGGTTTTACACTGTTACCTTTGCTTTGTTGTGTTGTAATTCATCTATCTCCTTGTGGCCTTGAACGGGCGGCCACCAAACCCTCAGAAGAAACTAGAAGGAGACACCTGAGTTGGAGAAGAAGTACCAATCCCTTTACATTTCTTAAAAGGGAGAAAGGAAACACAACCAGGATCATCAACCTCTAAACATTTTTGGTCAAAACAAAACATTAAATTCTCAACAAAACTCAAACCCGATCTCTTCTTAGGACAAACAGACTTAACCCATCCTTTCATTTGTCCATGACGTTTTAGAAAATTTGGCCCAACCCTCTGTAAACGACAAAGGATGTCGCGAAGCCTTCTTCAATGGAACTGACGACGAAATAGAGAAATTTGGCCGTTTGTGAGGGTAGAATCTTGTATTTAACTTCAATGGTTGAGGAAATTGAGCAGATAGGGTAGCATTATTGGCAGGTGATGGTTGATAGGAATCAGGGCAATGTTGGTTTTTTACTGGAGCATGCAAGGGTTTTTGTGGACTGAGAGCATAGGTTGTGTTGATGTTTGGCACGGTTCATTTAGAGCACGTTTAAAAGATGTATTGTGTTCCATGTGTATTATCCTCTTCTTCAAAAAGGAAAAGGATGGATTAACAAACAACATTGGTCTTTTTCTTGTTGTCTTGTTCTAAGGTTGGGGTTGGGGTGGGTTGATAGACTGGAAAGTACTCCGAAGATTTACGCGAGTTGTTCTGAATTGTTCAATTCGTTTTAGGCCGATATTTTTATTTGATAAATTCGGAGCAAGAAAATTGTTCAGTTCGTTCTTTGTAATTTTGTATAATAGCATAGCCACAAGACATATAAGTTAACTTGAAAACATGTTTTAATGTCATTATAACATATAAGGTAATCTTCCCCATGTTTTTGTATAGAGAGAAGTTTGCTGGACAAAAGTTCTTTGTAATTTTGTATAATAGCATACCAACCTTTATGATTACTGTCAATATTGCCAAAGTGCAAACAAAATCAATTTTAGTCTAACAAATAGTTAAGGTACTATCAATCTCATGAAGAAATTGAATCTGTAAACAAGGTTTCACACAATATGTAACAAGAATTGGGTGTACTAATATAACTAAAAGAAAAATTAAGTAATTAAAATATTAACAATTGGAATTAGAATATATACTCAATGGGTGATCATAATTATTCTTTAGCCATGCAATTTTGGATATCATTGACACTTAAATTAATCTTTGAATAGATCCTTATGATTAGTTTGGTACAACCAGTGGTGGATCCAGGATTGGATTAATAGGTTGTCCCATCGTCTAACGACCACATATAATATATTAAACAATAACCAAAGCTTTTACAAAAAATAACATACATAAAAAGGTTTATTTTCATAGAGTAATACAAATTCATATTATAACCAAATAGTAATTAAATTTATTACAATTGCTCTCGATGTGTTTTCATGTTTTAAAAACGATTTGCAATAGCAATGCAACTTTAATACTATTCTCAATAGAATCTTCAATAACAATTAACAACTAGTCAAATACACAAGTCATACAATAAATTAATCAATTTAAAACCCTAATTTTGAATATAACAAATAATCAATTCAAAAAATACCCTTAAATAATAATTTATAATTACTTCGTATTTATAAATTGAAAATGAACAACAAATTAAAAATAACATACAACTTTAAATCAATTAGCATAAGGAAATAAGGAATTACTTAGCAAGAAAATCCATTATTCATTAAAATACCCAAATTCAAATTTAAAAATTAGTGATTTAGGGTTAGTAAATAAAAAAATAAAATTACGGAGTATTATTAATTTGTAATGAGTATTATGGTGTAGTATGATAAGGAGGTTAGGAAATAGGAATTAGGAGGGAGAGTGGGAATGTGGGAGACAATTAGACAAAATGTCTGACAAAACTTTCCTTTTTTCAGTAAAAATAATTTTTTTTTATTGTTTAATATTCACATGAATCCTTTTACAGTAGTTACTGCTCGTACATACGAAATACTACTGTACTACCTAGGTAGGAGTGTGGGGCATAGGTTGTAGGCTGATGCTCTTTCATCACATATTTTGCTTTTGATTTTTTTTTTTAAAAAAATAATACTGTGTCACAGGACCCACCATGACTAAAGGTGGGTCCACCCCTAGGTACAACCATAGCTAATACTAAGAGGCTAAGAACAACCCCAATACTAAGAGCAGTGAGTTTCCAGTGCAGCCAACCACACTGTGCGGCAAGGTGCCACATCAGTAACCCCTCTAGTAACCCTTCAAGTAGTAATACCACTTAAGTAAACCCCCAGGTAACCCTCCAAGTAATCCCTCTAGTAATCCCTCAAGTAGCTCCTCTAGTAACCCCATTTAAGTAACCCCCCAAGTAACCCCACTTAGGTAGCCCATCAAGTAACTAATTTAGTAACTCTTTAAGTAACCCCACTTAAGTAACCCCTTATGTAACCCTTGATCGGATCTAGTAACCCTTGACCCACAACCAACGAAAAACTACCATCCACCCAGAACCACCACCAACGAACCACTACCAACCTAAACCACCAACGAAACTAGATCTAGAACCCAAAACCACCAAACCAACACTATCTACCCACGAAATTACCACTACTGTAGACACCCGTTTGTGTCTCCCCAAAACCAAACCCAGTGATGAGTACCTTGCACGTCGCATCATAATCGAATGAAGCAAAAGTGTGAAAAGTCTAGTGTTGCGTATAGTTTTTATTTCTTTTCTCTTCTCTCTGTTTTTGAAAACTTATTTTAAGAAAACAGCCAATCCAGTTTGGTTGGTCCATGATATGGGTCCAATATAAGTGTAGTTGGATGGGGCTTGACAAGAGCTTTCCAACGATATATTATAAGCCCAATTCCGATGAATATTGAAGAACTTATGGCCAATTTACTAAATTGGGCCCGGTTTAAGCTTTATATGCGGCCCAATGATCTAGAGGAGGGCCTAAAATGATTTATCATTCCTAATGCAATTAGGAAGGGTTTTAGTCTTCTAGATTCTTCTAGAAGGTTCTTTTCATTTTTAATTCGATTAGCATTTATAAATTGACTTTTGTTGACTTTTCAGAGTTTTAATTAAAATCAAATAGCATTTTTGAGGAAATAAAAGATACGATTTTATCCTCCAGTACGGCAAACTTATCTGATTTTCGGAAACACGTAAAAAACAGGCATGGCGCCTGACTCCAGGCGTTGGCGCCTGGAACCAGGCCTAGCGCCTGGCGCCAGCTCTGTTTTGCTGGCGCCAATCTCGTTTTGCGTGCGCCAAGTGCTCTGTTTTGATATTTTATCTTTTTGGCTGATTTCTCTATAAATAACGTATTAAAAACTCCGTTTTCATTCATCTACATTCGTCATACACCAATTCTCATCAACAATCAGCTTTCATTCGCAATCATTAATTCCCTAATTCTCTCTTAATTCATTCATCTCTTTCTCTCTCTTTTTCTAAACTTTGCTTTCACATACAAAATTCCGCATTCACAAGATCTAGAAACACCTAGCCATATTTGAAGTTGCCTTCGCCCTAGACGTGAAAGGTTTAATTTCTGAGGGTTTGGTCCCAATTCTCTATTTCAATTATTTAATTTAATTGTTTTGATTATTATTTTCCTAACGTGTGTATTTTGTTATTAGAAAGAGGTACGAGGCATCAAAGTAAGTATTTTATTATTTTAATTGATATTATGATGTAGAAATCACGTTTATATTGTTATTATGATATTCCTAGTATCATGTCTAAAGTAATTTTAATATTAAATATGATTGTTACGATGCTTCCTATGTTTTTCTTAATATTTATGATTGTTAGTATCATGTTAGGGTTAAAGATTTGATTTTTATTGCTTAGTGACATGTTAGGGTTTGTTATTAATCTTGTTAGTATCATGCCTATGATCTTGTTATTATTATGCTTTAGTATTAACATGAATATGATTATGATTATAATTGTTATAATTTATGATGATTATGATTATAATTATTATTTTGATGATTATTTATTATGTTGCTTGATATATATTATTTATTGCTTGATCACACCTTTTATGCATGTTTAAAGGGAATTTGTACTTGTAATCACGCTTAATAAGATAATTAATAATCTTTTTAGGGTTAATTATGATTATAATTCAAGTGATCACCAATAATAGTTTTGTTTGTGCATTATATTAAACTGGTTTAGTATGTTAATTGAAAAGCGCACATGAATACGATCAGAATAAAGTAGAGGCCTATTATTTGGGTAGGTTCAATCTCTTTTAGGTTGGACTTGTACTTTCATCCCCAAAACCTTATTTGGTTCTAGACCTTATGGAGTTGACGATCTCTTGGATCGTTAAGGGGTGTAACCTTCACCCTGTGAACGGTTTACAAGTTCCTAAAACTTGTTGGCGACTCTTTTTCTCTATCTTCTTCCCTTTTGGACGCCACCGTACTTTAGTGTATGATCACAGTGGGGTTCAAGCTAGGGGTTTAATGCTTGAAATTATTCCCTACAGTTTTTGGCGACTCCACTGAGGAGGATTTCTATTTTAATTCCTGAATTTGTTTTGGCAATGATTTAGAATGAGTGGATGAGACTCGAAACGTTCTAAGTATTTCATGTGCATAATTTTGATTAACATTATTGTCATATGCATAAAAAATATCTCATTGGAAAGATCATCCGTAATGAGTTAAAAACATAGGATTTTACACGTAGGAAATTTGAGAAATATCTTTCACAACTAGGACCGAAATAACACCGCGTGAAACTGAAAAATTTTATCGAGCATAGAAAGATGCTGAGGCATGTGGGAAGTAGCGTTAGGGGCCAGAGCTTGGTGCCAGCATTTTAGTCATAGCACCAGTCGCCAATATTGGCGCCAGGCGCTACAATTAAAAGCTGGCGCCAGTCTCTGTTTGCTGGCGCCAATTGCCCCCAATACCGAGCCAGAAATATGCGTTCTAATTTCGACCGGTTTTTCGTATTGTTTGCTCGATCCTACTTCCTGATTGAATTTTTTCTCACTTTTCCGAAACCCATATGT
The DNA here is from genome assembly GCF_001683475.1 of Chenopodium quinoa. Lineage (NCBI taxonomy): Eukaryota > Viridiplantae > Streptophyta > Magnoliopsida > Caryophyllales > Amaranthaceae > Chenopodium > Chenopodium quinoa. The sequence goes on from NW_018743955.1 coordinate 4,212,050, forward strand.
GTTCTACATATGGACATAACCCTCTGGGAATTCATGCTCCATCTACCAGATTAACGCTCCGTGCAACAAAGGGTACATCTGAGATTGTTGAATTCACCAAACCATGGAAGCGAGTTTTTTTCTAAAACTCGCGGTGTCCCATCCACTCGCGCCAACCCTTCACGGTTAGGCTTCCGCGCGGTGCATCCGGACAATTAACCATGGACCCTCTATTGACTAAACCATATCCCGAACTTTAGAGAACTAGAGCCATGGTTAGGTTGCAAACTCATTGCATCATATTGTGCCTACTTGACTAATTGTGCATTATTTGTTGTGCATACTCTATGTGATTTTTCCTAACCGTTTTTTTTGACTTGTGTTAAGACTAATAAAATGATTAATGACTAAAGGACTTTGTTTAATTAATTAATTTGAGCTAATAAATAAATATAAAATCGAGTCATAGTTCCTTTAAGTCAACCCGGATTTTTTATTCCCGTATACTGCACAAACGTCAACTTGTTTTGGTCATAGCCGGAGTTCTAGGAAGAACTACGAGTCGTACAACCTATGGATCTGTAGCCCCGAGTTTTATCTTTAATTTGGCGTTGGTTTCATACAAATCAGAGTCACTGATAAAAAGTTATGACTAAAATACCACAGTTTTTCCAGTTTAATGCATATACGTGAAGTCTTAACTTAGTCTTTGCTTGAGTCTAGTCACATAGTCTAGCCACATGGTCATGACACGAGTCTTAAAATACCACCTACACTCACTAGTCTTAGAAAACACTTTGAGTACACCTATCACCATGACCATGTTTTAGGTTCACGTATGGGTCAGTCTTTTCCGTCATTTAATTTGGGGGTATATTCTATTCCTAATTCTTCATAACCCTCCACCTCCATCATTCTTCTTTCACATTCTATTCCAATCTTTCTTCACTTCCTCCATCCATTGCATGTTGAATAAAGCTTGAGTCAAATAATTAACAATGAATATCCCCAAATTCCTTTTCCACAGTACTTGGTCGAGGAGAGAAGGGCGATTAATCAAGGACAACCTCTTTATTCAGGTCTCACTTTTTGATAAACCGATTCGTCAAAAGAGGAAGGCGAAAAGGATAATGGCAACTCAAGAAGAAGTCAATGAGCTTAGGAACCAATTGGTCACCATGACTAAGACACTAAGGCTACTCACACTCAAGATCGATGATCCCGTGAAGCAACAACAAATGAGTCTCATGCAAGAGAGTCTAAGCAAGCTATCTAGTGACTATAAATTTCGGGGCATGAGTTCACAAGGGGTCTCGCTGGACAAGGAACTTCTTCCACATAAGTTCAACGCCACTGACATCCCTAAATTCAAGGCAGCGGATAATCCTTACTTTCATCTAAGAGCTTTTGAAACTATAATGAACATTAAGAGTATCGATAAGAAGGTTTTCCCCTCTCTGTTCTCACTATCTCTTGAAACCGTTTGCCAACAATGGTACTTCTCCCTTGACAAAGAGAAAACCTCTACCTGGGAATCGATAGTAAACGCTTTCGTTGATAGGTACAAGTGCAATATCCAAGTTGAAACCGACCATAGACAACTTGAGATGCTAAGACAAAAAGAGAATGAAGGCTTTACTTCTTTCTTTAATAAATGGAGAGAAACTTCCGCCAAGATGATTGAGGTCCCCACCGAAAAGGATTATGTGAGGATGTTTATCAAGAATCTCCAAGAAAAGTATTCAAAGCACTTAAAATATCAACACAACTTGAATACTTTCAAGGCCGTTTATGACATCGGAATTGAAATCGAAGACGACCTCGCAAAGCAAAAAACTACTAACAATAGTAACCACGGTGGCTGGAAAGGAAAGAAGAGCGACAATCCTTCTTCTTCCGAAAACGCCCACTCTAGTAATAATGTTAATACCTTTGACCATAATGGTGTCTTAGCCATGGACAATCAAGGATCTAAAAGGAAACCCAGGCGAGAGTTCACACCCATTGGAATGCCCTACGATGCTGCTTTCGATCGTCTCTATGATCGAGGATTAATCAAACCTATTGGCCCTACCGAGGATCCAACACCAGAAAATCGATCTTCGAGATGGAATCCAAACTCCTATTGCAAGTACCATCGAGGGCGCGGTCATACTACTGATGAATGCTACAGGTTTCAAAACCTCATTCAAGATCTCATAGAGGCAAATAAGATCCCATTGCCTCTAGCTAGCGAGAAGACTGGATGATGTCGGAGCAAACAACACAAGACAGAGGCGAGCTTCAATGAAAAGATTTTATGACCTCTTTTTCTATTTCTTTTTCATTTTTTCCTTTCCCCCAATAAGTCTAGCATAGGCACCTTTTCTTTTCCTTTAGATTAATTTTGTAGTTTTTTTTTCCTTCTCCCTTTTTAATAAAATGAGCATTTATTTCCTTATATATGATCATTTCATTATATTGCATTAAATAAACAAAAAAAAAAAAAAAAAAACATGTCGAACTAAGTACAAGGTATACCAATGATTTGAGGCACCCCTTGTAGCCACATCATATCTCCTTTCACTTTTCAAATATGCAATCCTTTCTTCATAAACCACTTTGAGCCTCGTCTAACGATAGACCCTTCTTTTTTCAACCCATATCTACCTAACCTTGGGATGGGATGGTGTGCAACTTATGCAATTCTAAAAAAGGCTTGAGTGATTCAAAAAATTAAAATAGCAAAAATAAGCAAAAGCAGAAAAATAAATAAAAGTGTACAAAAGGGCAAGTGTTCCAATGTCTTTGATATGAAAATATCTTCGATAAGAACACGTCTCAGATTGCGTCTCTTATCGAGTGCTCGGTACCGTGCCTGAGAAACATGAATGCCAAGTGAGTGATAGACCGCATGATCGGGATTGCCCACGCTTATAAAAATAAAATAAATGCTAAAGCAAAAAGAATTAAAAGCCTCAAGCATAAAAATATAAAGATTCAAAAGCGAGGTTGCACACCTTGGGGGTTTATCTAGGGTCTTGAGCCTTTATCCCCTTCTTCTATAACCTTTAGCCTAACCACGTTACAACCCTTAAAAGACCTTTTTGAGGCATACACACTTGTGCGAGGTTCGGCTAGAGCTACGTTCGGCCTGATTCCTAACGGATACGTAGGCAACCTCACATCGAGGTGCGGCCGTAATAAACATGCATTCATATTCATATTCACACACTTACACCATGATCATATCAAGGGATCTCCAATGCTCATCCCTATTCACTTAGAGCTAGACTTGGGGGCTTGATCCCTACATCATTAGCTTGCCTAGCCAAAAGAGTCACCATCATTTTACTCTTCTTGAAATAATATTTTCCCACACACTTAGCTCTTGCGGCCTAGCTTTAGTATCACTTTCACACACCGCACAGATACATGACCAAATATAATTTCCCTTTAGGAACCCTTTGTCATGAAATCTTAACACAACGTTGAAGCATGCCTTATCATATCAAAATCACTCATCAATCATAATTGTCATTGCATCACGAAGTATGAAGTGCTTAGCCTCCGTGCCTAAGTTACCTAAATACTTTCATTATCAAGTCAACTAGGATAGTATAAGATGTTACAATCCTTGAGAGATAGTATCAAATGACATTTGACTAAGCTCATTCAACATGCATCTTCAAATTTTCGATTCTTTTTTTCGCGTCTTTCTTTTTCGGGAGAAAGTCGGTACCCTCCACAAAAATGACGGAAAATTTTTGCTTTGTTGCATTTTCGAGTCGCACGATCACATTACAATGCACACACGAGTCATGTACACATTGAGTCATGTCACTTTGATTTGAGTCTAACACATGTGTCATTTCACTTCGAGTCGAGTCAACCTCGAGTCAGTCAATCATATCGAGTCAAGTTTATGCCTTGAGTTAAGCAATGCTAAACCTTAGGTTAACCCTAATATAATTAAAAAGAAATTGGCAAACTTCTATAGTAAAAAATAAATACAGGTGCAGCAAAATAGGGAAGACCCTACTCCAGCGCCTGACACTAGATCTTTTCAACAGCGACAGAGATCAAAGCCTCTCAGATAGGTGATTTCGACCTCAGAACATCAATTTCGGGTTCCTTGGTACGCCAGTTAGCCCCTATGAGCAATTTAACATGATTTAGTAGTCAGTTTGATTACAATCACAATAAGTGGTCGACCAGATGAACGATCATCCACTTAGCTTAAAGCGCCTAAGAATTGGCTCATCACGGAAACACCGACATACTGGTTTTAGCGGAAACAAAGTTCAGGCGAGCTTTAGAGATCGACAAACTTTGGTCTTCGGAAATTTTATTCAGAATATTATCGCAACAAACGCTCAAGTACCAAAGCTCTATTGTTCAGAGACGCGTGAACATATCTATAAAAGCTCTTTGCTCCAGAGATGCGTGGGCATATCATTCAAGCTCTATTGTTCAGAGATGCGTGGACAATCCTTTTCAAGCTCTATTGTTCAGAGACGCGTGGACATATCATCAAAATTCTTTGCTCCAGAGACGCGTGAGCATATGATTTAAGCTCTTTTGTTCAGAGACGCATGAACATCTCTATCAAAGCTCTTTGCTCCAGAGACGCGTGGGCATATCATTCAAAATCTCTTTTGTTCAGAGATGCGTGGACATTCCTTTCAAAAGCTCTTTTGCTCAGAGACGCGTGGGCATCCTATTATCAAGCTCTTTGTTCAGAGACGCGTGGACACATCATTCAGAAGATCATATCAAAAAGAAGCTCTTTTGTTCAAAGGCACGTGAACATATCCAAAAAAAGAAAAGAAGCTCTTTGTTCAGAGCGCGTGAACATATAAAAAAGAAGCTCTTTGTTCAGAGATGAGTGAACATCAAAACAGCAAGGTGGCGTTCCCTAGATTATGGAGAGTTGTCACAAACAACTGAGGATTTTTTCAAGAGAAGCAAACTTCGATGGTATTTCCTTGGACGTGGAATATTATTAATGCGGAGGAGGATCGTTTCAGGCGAAGCAGTCTTCTATATTTGGAAGCAGTTACAAGCGTAGCGGTTTTCAAGCGGGATGACATTCTCTAGCTTGCAGGAGTTCAACAAAACATCAAATCGGTTACTTTCAGAGACGTGTGCTCGACGGTGCAAGATACGCGTTTCTTAACTCTTTTATCTGTTTAACTAATGCTAGTTTTGCAGGTATCGGCGTTACAAGAGTGATTTAGGATCGCAGAACGTTCCGAGTCATTCTCTGTCCCTATCGCTACTTTGACTTTCGTTTTCGAAACTTGCGTTTCTCCAAACTCAGTCAGAGTGGGGGCTTCTGTAGACAACCGTTTGTGTCTCCCCAAAACCAAACCCAGTGATGAGTACCTTGCACGTCGCATCATAATCGAATGAAGCGAAAGTGTGAAAAGTCTAGTGTTGCGTATAGTTTTTATTTCTTTTCTCTTCTCTCTGTTTTTGAAAACCTATTTTAAGAAAACAGCCAATCCAGTTTGGTTGATCCATGATATGGTTCCAATAGTAGTGTAGTTGGATGGGGCTTGACAAGAGCTTTCCAACGATATATTATAAGCCCAATTCCGATGAATATTGAAGAAGTTATGGCCAATTTACTAAACTGGGCCCGGTTTGAGCTTTATGTGCGGCCCAATGATCTAGAGGAGGGCCTAAAATGATTTATCATTCCTAATGCAATTAGGAAGGGTTTTAGTCTTCTAGATTCTTCTAGAAGGTTCTTTTCATTTTTAATTCGATTAGCATTTATAAATTGACTATTGTTGACTTTTCAGAGTTTTAATTAAAATCAAATAGCATTTTTGAGGAAATAAAAGATACGATTTTATCCTCCAGTACGGCAAACTTATCTGATTTTCGGAAACGCGTAAAAAACAGGCATGGCGCCTGACTCCAGGCGTTGGCGCCTGGAACCAGGCCTAGCGCCTGGCGCCAATTAGCTGGTGCTGGCGCCAGCTCTGTTTTGCTGGCGCCAATCTCGTTTTGCGTGCGCCAAGTGCTCTGTTTTGATATTTTATCTTTTTGGTTGATTTCTCTATAAATAACGTATTAAAAACTCCGTTTTCATTCATCTACATTCGTCATACACCAATTCTCACCAATTCTCATCAACAATCAGCTTTCATTCGCAATCATTAATTCCCTAATTCTCTCTTAATTCATTCATCTCTTTCTCTCTCTTTTTCTAAACTTTGCTTTCACATACAAAATTCCGCATTCACAAGATCTAGAAACACCTAGCCATATTCGAAGTTGCCTTCGCCCTAGACGTGAAAGGTTTAAATTCTGAGGGTTTGGTCCCAATTCTCTATTTCAATTATTTAATTTAATTGTTTTGATTATTATTTTCCTTGAAGTTACTAACGTGTGTATTTTGTTATTAGAAAGAGGTACGAGGCATCAAAGTAAGTATTTTATTATTTTAATTGATATTATGATGTAGAAATCATGTTTATATTGTTATTATGATATTCCTAGTATCATGTCTAGAGTAATTTTAATATTAAATATGATTGTTACGATGCTTCCTATGTTCTTCCTAATATTTATGATTGTTAGTATCATGTTAGGGTTAAAGATTTGATTTTTATTTCTTAGTGACATGTTAGGGTTTGTTATTAATCTTGTTAGTATCATGCCTAGGATCTTGCTATTATTATGCTTTAATATTAACATGAATATGATTATGATTATAATTGTTATAATTTATGATGATTATGATTATAATTATTATTTTGATGATTATTTATTATGTTGCTTGATATATATTATTTATTGCTTGATCACACCTTTTATGCATGTTTAAAGGGAATTTGTACTTGTAATCACGCTTAATAAGATAATTAATAATCTTGCTAGGGTTAATTATGATTATAATTCAAGTGATCGCCAATAATAGTTTTGTTTGTGCATTATATTCAACCAACATAGATAAACAGGATTAGAGTTAATCCTATTGATTGTATGTTAATTGAAAAGCGCACATGAATACGATCAGAATAAATTAGAGGCCTATTATTAGGGCAGGTTCAATCTCTTTTAGGTTGGAGTTGTACCTTCATCCCCGAACCCTTATTTGGTTCTAGACCTTATGGAGTTGACGATCTTTTGGATCGTTAAGGGGTGTAACCTTCACCCTGTGAACGGTTTACAAGTTCCTAAAATTTGTTGGCGACTCTTTTGCTCTATATTCTTCCCTTTTGGACGCCACCCGCAAAACAACTTCTAACCAGAATTTTTGGCCTCATACACTCTACTCACCCGCAAATGTTTGAAATTATTCCCTACACCTACTCACCCGCAAAACAACTTCTAACCAGAATTTTTGGCCTCATACACTCTGCTGACATCAGGGGCATGAAGTGCACATTGAGAATTTGCTCTTAAATAAAGTTTACTTTTAGAGAAGAATGAAGGACAATATTCTATTTTTGTGCCTTAGCAAAATTTTATACTTTCATTAATAGTGATAGTACAATAATTTCTCGCAATTAGAACGTTTAAATGTCCACTCTAGGCTCATCTTCTATTACAAATCACTGCAAGTTGGCCATTGATGGTTAGAAAGAGAAAATTAGCAAGAGAAAATAGAGAAGAGGAGAGAGAGAAAATTAAAATAAAATAAAATTGTGGCTGGCCGTATGGCCATGCAACTTTGTGTACTAAGAGAACAAGGTGAGCACTGTTGAATATAGTCCAACCGGTTCAGATTCCAGAAGCATCCAGTGTACTCCAGAAGCTTCCTCCAAGAAACGATCTTCCTAGATAGAAAATTAGTTATAAAAGAATTTGTCCTAGTTGGGTTATGATATAATATTTAGTGCTAAGATATTTTATTGTAAGTATCTAGACTATAAATAACTGTATTCTTCCCCATTATCATTATTCAGAAAATACACAAAAATTCTAGAAAGTTTCTCTCTCTTTTGTTCAATTTTGTTCTTCTTTTTCTCTATTTGTAACATGTATCAGAGCTATGGAATTATCTCGTTGATTCTTGGTGATTCTATGCGATTCTTCTATTGTGTTTTGATTATTTTTTTGCTCCAGTCTTCATTTGATTTTTTTCTGCAAATAGAAGCTCAGTTTTGTAAGTATCTCTTTGATCGATTTCTGGTGATTTTCGTCTTGAGATTGTTTTGTTGAAGTTGAGGATTATTGAATTTGTGATTTGAATTTTGATTGAGATTCGATGCTTGTTTGATTGAAATTTGAGGATTGATTTGATTGTTTGACTGTTTGAAGATTGAGATTATAGTTGTTTTATTTGAAGCATTTGATTGCAATTTTTTTGAAATTCTTCTCTATATTTTTTCAAACACACTATAACCTAGAAAATATGGATGCTAGTTCATCTCAATCCATTGATCCTTTCTTAGATCATGTTTCTCCTTATTATCTTCATCCTAGTGATTCTCAATACAAGCTTGTTCCTACAAAATTTGATGGAAATGGTTATAATGATTGGAAGAGATCCATTATGATTGGTATATCTGCTAAGAATTAACTAGGATTTATTGATGGAACGATTGTTAAGCCTATTGTAACCTCGAGCTTGTAAAAAGCTTGGGAGAGGGGCAATTTTTCTCTTATTTCCTGGTTAATCCAAGTTCTTGACAAACACATTGCTAGAATCATTCTGTATTTTGACATAGCTAGAGATATATGGCTTAATCTTGAAGAACGTTTTGGTCAATCATCTAGAGCACAACTTTATTCGATTCAGCAACAACTTGCTGAAATCCATCAAGAGGAATTAGAGAATATTTCTATATTCTACACCAAGATCAAAATGCTTTGGGACAAATTTGATGCTAATGATCCTTTGCCTAACTGTTAATGTTCTCAATGCAATTACAACATTACCAGGAAGATTCTTAAATCACAGCAAGATTAGAGACTAACTTAGTTTCTCATGAAGCTAAGGGAAGAGTACATTCAAGTTAGAGCCAACATTCTGATGCCGTTTCCTTTTCCTACAATCTCTCATGCTTACCGTATTCTCATGAAAGATAGAAGACACAAAGATGTCTATAATTCTACTCATTCCACCCTGATGATGCAATGGCTCTTGCAGCATCACACAAGAGAAGATATTATGAGCAGCACAACTCTAACATAACTAATCATAATTCTCCTGCTGATCAGAATGCTTTCAACAGGAATGTCAATTCTAATAATCCTCCTCCACGTGCCCCTGGTGGTGTTAGAGGTCCATGGAGTAAGTATAATTGAAGACATTCTCCATATTTCTGTGAACACTGCAAGATATCTGGACACACAATTGACAGATGCTGGAAAGTTCATGGTTATCCTTATTTTTCTAAGTATAATTGGAAGAACAAGAGAGTTGCTGCTGCAGCTTATACTGATGATCAATCAAGATGCTGAAACTTCAGAGCAGGAGAATCCTATCATTATAATTGAACAATACAATAAACTATTGTCTCTTTTTTACAAGCAAGTGACTATTGAGAATCAGAATACTAATAATGCTGCTACTACTCTGGTTTTAGGTACTCTTTGCTTACTATCTTTAAATAATCAACATTGGATTATAGATAGTGGTGCCACATATCACATGACACATAATTTGAATATGTTTGATGAGTATTTTCCTGCTGAAAATGGCTTACAACATTACTATACCTGATGGGAAAAGGCATTGTCATGATATAAATCTAAAGGATGTTTTACATGTTCCTGGTTTCCAATTAAATCTCATTTTTGTTCCCAAACTGTGTAAAGGCATGTAGTGTGAAGCTTATTTTTCTTGTGACAAATGCTATCTTCAGGGGCCTTCTCTAAGACTGCCACTGCTGCTTGGTAAGCTAGTTGATGGTCTCTATTTCCTGGACCAGTCCTTTACTGATAATGCTCAAGTTTTCAAGAATAATGACTCAAGTCTAGCTGTTGCTAATGTAGCTAGTTTGAAAGTCTTAGAATTTGCCAAATAATGGCATTTAAGGCTAGGACATATGTCATTTTTGCATATTAATAAGGTTA